>NC_056725.1:1393907523-1394099778 GCF_019279795.1 Protopterus annectens
TACAGCTAACTGTAGGTGCACAGGTATGCCCATTAACTACGGGTAAAGCAGCTGAAAAGGCTGAAGAGGATAACAAGGACTGTATATGCAAATGAAGCAGCACAGCAATAGTGTAGTGGTTAGAGCATCCACCTAATTAACAGGCATTCTCGGTTTGAGTCCCACTGCAGCACATATCATTTTCCATGTGAAACCTGTATATGAACATATTCTCACATCTTTTTGCTGTATAACCTACATAATAACATTTAAATGTGAACTGGAGTACTGCATTAAATGCACATGTGAAGTGTCACTGTCATAATGAATAAGGCACTAGTAAGTAGGTTTAAGCAAAAATAAGCAGTAGTAAGCATGTTTAAGTGCGTATGCGCAGGAGTAAGCATTGCCTAAACGGATTAAGCAAAGTAGAAGCTAACTGAGTGTAAGAAACTGTAACCAGAGGTTAGTATGGCTTACTGTCGCGCAAACCCGTGCAAACCCGCTTACAGCTGCTTTATAGTGCCTTAATCACTCTGTATCCAACTGCCCATGTTCTGCCCAGCAACAAGATAAACTGCCTCTGCAAGGCTCAAACTCAGGACCCTGTACACTATAGTCACAGTAGTTAACCACTAAGCCATCGTAGCAATAGACATGAATGAGGTATCAGCAAACTAATCCTCACCACAGGGAAACCAAACCAAACATGTGAACTGAATCTATGTACAGTGTGAAGTGGTATAACCTTGTACATAAGATAAATATGTGAACTGGAGTACTGCAGCAAGCATAGATCTGAGGTGTTATTGTAATAAAGTGTAGAAGTCCCCAGGTCCCCATACAGTGTATGTACACATGAATCACAGATACCAGACACATATATAACCTGTAATGAAGAGTAAATTGTCAAATGGCAAATATAGTGATAATCAACTAATTAAGCAATGCTAACTGTAGCACAGCTCAAGTTAGTAAGTGTAAGCAATGTGTAGGGGAGCCAATTCAATCTGCCTAGTGGTATACCTCTTTAAGCAGTGCCATCCTTATGTAAGCAGGTGTGCCCATAGCTTAGCCTTTTCAAAACTGGCCAATCACGGGAAAGTGTGAGAAAATGGCCGTATTTAAACCCCACAGGTGGGAATACTTCTCATAACTGGTTGTAGCTTCCTATTGCAGGCAGAATGGCTGGTGTGGTGAAGGCACTTGATTTAGAGTGCAGCACTGGGGCATCCAGGAGTCAAAAATCATGGTATGGCTCCTGGTAAAATACCATGATCAAAGACTACTGCAGGGCCATTACCAGGGCTTGCAGTATAAAACGGAGACCTGGGACAGTCTCGCTCATGACCTCACCCTATCCCCTGGACTGGTGAGCAGGTCAGGCACCACCATGCTGACCTGAAGAGGTGGAGGTGGGATGTACTGGAACAGTGGATCCAGGAGTCTCGGCAGATGCCCAATGCCCAAGTACTAAGTACTCATTCTACTAAGTAGAAAATGATTGCCTAGCTTGTGTATACTATGGATAAGTATGGCTAAATATCAATGCATTTCTCTGATAGCTGCAGATGAATGGGATGTGAACCAGCAAGCCCATGATGCTAGGCTGCAAAGGCTGTGTCACAAGGCAGGTTAGTAATCAGTCTGCATGTACTGTCATAACAAAAAATATAAAAGCCTTAGAAAGTGTTGTACCAGTAGAAATAAATGTGTAATAATCTGTGAATAAAGGTATAACCCCTGGAGTGCTTCTGTTTACTCTTCTCTCATATGTTGGAGATCTGTTCCATACTGTAAATAGTACTCTTGTATCTTAAGCAGTGTCACCCATACGTGGTATGCAGATAAAATGGGTATGAAGTCCTGCATAACAATGTTCGAAGTGCCAAGAGGTCAGTCATATCGTACAAGTTAGTGAGACTTAGATAAAAAAAGTTGAAAGCTTTACATCAATTCCCTGATAACACAGTGTACTGTGATGTTTGCTATAATTTTTTGTCACACACAGCAGGGGTTTGAATCCTGATAGTGCTACTAAGTTGAATGCATAATCATACCCCATAACTGTATAGATTTTGATACAATGTTCAGATAGAAAGCTGTATGCATAATTAAACCCAACTGCACAGAATTTGCTAGAATGTTCAGATTGTAAGTTGTATGTATATTCATACCCCACAACTGTTCCAATCTGTCCAGCATGTCCAGATAAATGGCCCATATCTCCAACTTGGTACCCTATTCCCCTGAAAATTCAGTGTGATGATCCAAGAAATGTAGGCAGCTGTCAATGACATATAACTGATAGTCAAATGTGTACATAGTCAGAGAATGTATATGAAAATAAACCTGTCATTCTAGCACCTCACCCAAAGTGTATGACAGCAATTCTCAACATATGTTGCATTAACACCTGCAACCTGTCACGCCTGTATGTAAGACACAGGTCACGTATATAATAATCTATAAACATACCAGTATACGATATAAGGCCATTGTGTAGTGTAATAATATATGTAAGGGAAAGATCACTGCAGTGACTAAAAATGTTGTGAAAACTACAAGGATATATTAGTTGTTAATTGAACCCTCTCTCTCATCCCTACCATATGTGCATAATAACCCAATGGCACTCCTCAGTTGGTATGTGTATACTCCAAACTTTTATTGGGACATATGTCCTAATGGTTTATAAATATTCACATTTGTTTCTATGCATGTGCCATGTTAAAATACACCCATATTGGTGGCCTGTTGCCATCAATGAAACCTGCATGATCCTGTAATGGCCACTGTTGTTCCATATATACATGTGTTCTGCTTGCTTTGCAACTGTGTTAAATCTGGTGTGTCGGGTTAATGGGAATACCTATGCATGCTGTTATAACTAATCCTGAATGCTGTTGACTGTTACTAACCCATATCTGTCATAAACTTGGGACAACACAGCTCGTATGGGAAGGCCAGTCCCAGTGGACCCACCTGTCCCACCTCAACTGGCCATGGCACCAGGCACCAGCACATCTGGGGCCCAGCCTGGGACCTCCTCCTCTGTGAGCCTTGTGCCACATTCGGGAGGAACCGCTGCAGGGTATGGGGCTCACCCCCTTGGAGCAGGTATGTAGGGGAACCTGTCACCCATTAACAGGTCTGGAACATGGTGTGTAGGAAGCTCGATCTGGAGTATCGAGAGTGGCTACACCAGCTTGAGGGCTGAGTGGCAGTATTAGAGGGTGATCCTGCCCCTCCTACACAGCCCCCAGCACAGCCACCTTCGGGGCTGTGAAGGTGCAGTGGTGACTGCCCATGGGTGGGTACCTCAGTCCCACTGTTTCCAGTTGGGGGCTCATGGGCTTGCGACTTCCAAACACCCCTCCCTGTCCAAGGTGTTTACCCCCACATGTGTCATATACCAGCCCTGTATTCATCTTGTGTGTCTTCTCTGTTAACCTACCCAACCTACCTCCCCAAATATACCTACTACCCCTCCCCAACATCCCACTCTCACCTGAAAAAAAAGGGCAATTTGTTCCCACAAAAAGTCTCACCCCATACATAGCTGTCCATTTTGCACACATGTCCACTGGACACATGCGATCTGGTCTAATTGGCATCACAATGAATATATGTTGTCTTCACCCCTCTCCCAGGGGTTTGAGGGTCCAAATGTACCTGCATATTTAGTGTATATGTACAGCTGTTGCTGTAGAAGAAATGGGCAGCTATGGACTTTTCCTATACCCTTCCTGCACATGCCTAGCTATTTCCCTCTTTGTGTCCCTTTTTTTACCACTTTCCTATCAACCCCTTTTTCTTTTCCTTTAAAGAAATTAGCGTGGGGGTAAGCGGCAGTAAGCACTTTTAAGCAGCGGTAAGCGGGTTTGCACAGGTTTGTGCGGGGGTAGGCTATGCCTACATAGGTTGAGAAATTCAAAGTTAACTGACTGTAAGAAAACATAAGGGGAGGTTAGCAATGCTTACCATTGCGCAAACCCATGCAAACCCACTTACAACTGCTTAAAAGTGCCTTAATCGCTCTGTAGTCAATGTCCCTTGTTCTGCCCAGCAACAAAATGAACTGTTTCTCTAAGGCTTGAAACCAGGACCCTGCACTCCACACACAAAGTGATTTACCACTAAATTATGGCAGATATGCATAATCTGATGTTTTCACAAACATATCATCCAGCACAATCAGTCAACAGTACAGAAAATGTAGTAATATCATACCACACAACCTCTTAATGCAAGAATTCCGGACAAAGTGTGGCAAAATGTGAGTACAAGTAGGGATATATGTCAAATACTGCTCTAATACACCTAAAATGTTGCTAGTTACACAGTGATATGTATTAGAACACATATTTTGAAGGAGATGAAGTCTGAAACACAAAAGTATTGGCACTAGTTACTGACTACAGTCCTGAGATCATCCATGTCAATTGCCAAGAGAATGAGGTACAGGCCAATTACACCCTGTAGTCAAGCCCTAGGGGGAAATGTATTAGTTGTGGTAATGTCAATGTATCTGTCACATGTATGGACCCTGACCAACATATTTTGTGGGATTCCACCATATGACTGGGATGGAAGCAAGAATGCTAGCAGTAAATAATGATAGGCCATTACCCAACAACCCCTAACTGTATCACAGCAGGACAAAACCTGCCATATATGTGGTGGACAGAGGCAAGAACACAGGGCCATACTTGCAATATTGCTGTTACACATCCTGGAAATTGCTGGTGTTACAGGATTTGTTGCAACATACCTTTATACAGGAATAAGACATCAGAAACACAAATGGATGTAGCCATGTACTGATAGCATGCAACATACAGACTGCCAGTGATATATCTAGGAAAAGATCTGTGTAGTGCACAGATCAAACCAAACAGACAATCCACTGGCCATCATGTGGATAGGCCCGCAGTTGAGAGCTATGCAGACAGACTGCATTCCATCCTAAGCTACTATGTCCACACAAACACTGCTAGACCAGCAATATACAATGCAAATAACAATACTACTCACTCTGTCTGTAGGTCTGGAACCTCATACAAATGTGTAATTGGCCTGTGTCTGCAATTCCTGCTATAAGAGGTATTGCAACCTGCTGTCTGTAACACTGCTGCCCACATACATGAAGGATGTCCTCCATACTGAAAAGGTTAAGGGACAACGCCCACATGAGTCAGTATTTTATAGTACTGGGTTGCCATGACTGTGGTTATCTGAAGTACAACACAGCAGGCTGCATGCAGTTAGCAACTGTTGCACACTGATTGGTGCGGAGCCCATCACCTGATCATGTGCATCACTTACAAAAGCCATGCTGCAATCCATTCAAACCAGCTCAATCACTCTAGTGGAGAGAGAGACACACACACACAGAAAAATAAAAAAAGAAAAAAAAACTTAAACAACAACAAGCTGTCACAGCTGTGAGAAAAAAAATGACAAGTATGTAAAACATATATGTATGCAATTGAATGTAGTATGTGGTATAGAATAATAGGATATATGATGTGGAATTATTTATATGTGCCCTCTGTAGTTGTCTTTGGTTCTGCTGAACAACTGCTCTGGACAATACTGTCTGTCCCTGCAGGCAGCGGGACATACCCACCAACTGTTTCAGATCAGCAATGAATGACAAAGATTTAAGCCATAATATGTGTGTTTGGTATGTTAGTTTGGGCAATAGCTGGTGGTGGAAGCACTGCCGACATGATAGACACATGGGTGTTAGAGCACACCACTCACAGGGCAGTCATGTTAATGTATAATGCAGCATGCACAAATGCCATAGGTGTATAATAGGCTTACCAGTAATCTCCACCATATATACCACTCTAATGTTAGTCTGTGTTCATATGTGACAGCTGGCTGTGTTGCAGTAAGGCAGAATAGTGCAGCTGTGAATGAAAGACAGTTACAGAATGTGGACCAGATGTCTGTATGCACCCCACATATAGATAAGTATCTGTGTGATATATAATTAGACAAGTATGTCTACAGATATACAGACACTCATATAGATACAGGTACATAAACAACCCACAAGATATATCATATATATATATATATATATATATATATATATATATATATATAGTGGCACTGACAATGGCATGCAGGTGAAATAGTCTGTAACAGGCCAGCAAAGATAGTGTCCACACAGGGAGTATGGCTACAAACACATAACACAAAGCTTGGTGCAATACAACATATATCCCAATGGTAGATAAGCAGCCGACATACCAATTGCATTCTGTGAACAGTTTGTTGCAGCTGATATGGTGGGGGGAGACAAAGATGTGTATTAAGAACTATGGTAACCCTGCTGTATGAGTTGCTCAGACCTGTTTTCATCTTTATGTCTTTCAGAGAGGATGCCCCACACCCGTTTGCCAGCTTACAGTGCCACTGAAACAGAAGTCATCATTGAACATTTGGTACATAACTATGAACAGCTGTTTGGCCGGACAGCCCATGATCAGCAGGAGAAGACCACCCTGTGGAATGAACTAGTCCACCGGGTCAATGATGTCGGACTACAGAACCGCAGCTATGAGCAGGTCCGGCATCATTGCAGCGATCTGCTTCGCCATGTATGTCGGCGTGCAGCTGCTGAATGGGGGGACCACCTCACAACAGGGGGAAAGCCGCCCATCCACTCCTCACCCATGTGGAGGAGCTTCTCAGGAACCTTGTGGTACCTGCCCGCCTGGGGCACCAACAACTGGCAGGGCACATAGTGGAGGTGGGTGCCACCGACACACTGGCTGAGGAGCGTGCAGGTAAGGCCCCAGGGTACATCAGTACACCACTCTTGTGTATGCATCTGCATCTGTACAGGTACATCATGCAAATCTGAGATGTCATATACATAGTCTGTTGCTGTGCAGTAGTAATAAACAGACATGCATAAGCTGTAATATTGTGGACTCCTACTGTAGATGTCATGTAATGCTGCACTCACTCTTTATGAATGCCACAGCTGTGGCCACTGACAACTTTCTCACACTCTTATGTAGGTCCCTCCAGGATACCACCACAGCAGCAGCCTGTAGCTGGTGCGTATGGTTCATGTTCATGCATGACAATACACTCTGCATGTAATGGCTATGGGATATTCCATGCACACATCTAACACACCTACCCATACTGCATGCTGTACACTTTCATGTTTTGTTGTTGTGAAATGCACTGCATCACAGTAGAGACCATGCTGGGGTATTGGAAGGGTACAACAGACACATTCAAGATAACTAACATCCTGTCATTGTGCAATGTGTCCACAGGGATGAGAAGTATGGCAGGACACACGGCCTACAGTAGGGACATGTGTGAAACAACACCCTCATGGCTGTATCTGCACACAATCAGGTTATGCAACTGTGGCAGACATAACCCTGACCCCACAGCAATAGTGACAGCAGTGTGTGCACTCCAAGGGATGTGCACATGAGTAGACCTTGCTATCATGCAGAGTTCTGGGACATGTGTAGGGCAAACCCCCGCAGCCATGGTAAGGTCTAGTGGGTGTCAGTGTAATAGTCCTGTACTGGTCATACATGCACTGCTGATGTTGTGATCTGTAAAGCAGACATCAGGCATTACAAATGATATCTGTTCACATATCATCTCAGGTATGAGGTGCTGTAACACATAGGGGCTGTGAGCATTGGAGCTGACATAACTGACACAGTACTACATATGCAGCAATGGTTTGTACACTTGTGAGGTATGGTGCACAGTACAAGACAGGGTGCAGAAAAGGTCCACAGTAACACTTCGTACATGAGTGCAGTGTTAACAAGGGGAAGGGCCATCACCTACCAACACAGCCCATGCATCACACACATGTATACTGCCGCTAGCATGAGGTCACTATAGTTGCACTGCATGCTGTTGAGCATCAGATGTAATGCATGCTGACAGAAGGGCAATGGGAGGACTGTGTGTACAAAAGGTGTGCAACCCCACATGTAGGTGTGTGCGTGTGTGTATGTGTGGGGTGTGTGGGTTGATTGTGTGTGTAAGTGCAATCTGGTGGAGTGGAGTGTGGTCGATGCATGGCAGATATGTGTGTGTACATGTGTGTCTGTTTGTGTGGGTGTCCATGTATGCACAGGCGATAGTGGGATTGATCCCATGGCAGTACTTCCCCTTGGGATTGTGCTGTACATGTACATATAGTGACATATGAGACACCGGGACAACCTGTCCGATATGTGAACACAGCACAGCTGATAGCATAACAAGGTCTGTAGCACAGATCATGCATTGGGAGGGAAAGTACATACCAGGTATACACATATTGCCAGCAGCAGATAGATAACCGGCTACCCACATATGCAGCACTACTAATGCAATGGGTAATTACCAGACCACATCAGTGAGTGTATCCAGGTATTACTGCTGTCTGCATGATGGGTTGATTGTGCAGCACATGTGGCATGGACTGAGCAAGACTGTAGTATGAGACCCTGGTGTGTGACATATATAGTGAATGTAGCAGCCCAAACCATATAGAGGCCATGTACACCATGACAGGACAAACACAGGGTAATACTGGATGACAGCAGTGAGGCCATGTACAACCTACTCCACCAAAGTCAGGGAGGTGATGGAGTAACAGGTCATGTGTTGTGATCACACGTGTAGGCATGGAGATGAATGATATGTTAATGGGTAGTATTAATGAGTGTATGTTAGCAAGTGCCATGCAGGATGGCGAACATATGTAACTGAATGTGGGACTGTCTGTAAACCCAGGGAAAGGGAGGTAGTAAAGTGGACTGTCAGTGTGTGTGTGTGTGTGTGTGTGTGTGTGTGTGTGTGTGTGTGTGTGTGTGTGTGTGTGTGTGTGTGACTGTGTGACAGTGTGTGTGACTGTGTGACTGAGTGTGTGTGTGACTGTGTGTGTGACAGTGACTGTGTGTGTGTGTAAATGTGTGTACTGTTTGTTTCCTCCACAGGTGGCGAGGTGGGTCAGGGTCCCTCCTGCATGCAAATTGAGGTAGGTATCTGTACAGACACTGATGATGATGATGGTACTGTTGAGACACAGGTGGGGTTGTCAGAGGCTGAAACTGCTCCATCATGTATCAGCACCCTCCTAGCCACCCCAAGCCCAGACACAGTTACAGTGCCTGTACAAACCCCATCACACGTGGCAATAGCAGAGGGACAGTTGGCAGTTGGTGCCAGTGACCAGGAAAGTGTGGTGGCCATGCCAACTGTGTCAGGTCACAGTCAGCATAGCCAGATGTCCTGCAGGGCACCACATCGGCAGATGTACCATGGTGCTCATGGGAGGGCCACTGGTCATCATGCCCCTGGCAGAGGCACCACAACTGGTACCACCAGGAGCATGTTTCAGGTCATAATAGAGGCACAGGCATGTATGGACATGTACGTCAGACAGGGCCTGAGGCTGCAGAGGGCTGATTTCTCATCTGTAAGTGGCAACCTCCATGACTTTGCTGCTGCCCTCCGTGAACAGACAGAGGTCATGGAAAGACAGTGGGGTGAGATGGTGTGCCTCCTCAACCATGGTATGTCCTTGCTTGAACATGTGGTGGGAGTGGTGTATTGGCCGCGTGGACATAGGCCAGAAACACCAACAGCTGGTGGTCAGTGTGGATGTGCCAGGACACCAAGTCACTCCTGTAGTGGCAGTACCAGCCCCAGCACACCACTGGGGTTGCTGTCCACACCACACCACAGCAGGCCTTGTGCACGTGGCCCTGGCCAGTCCCAGATGGGACATGGTTCCAGCGGACACCTGTCATCATAAGGGGAGAGTAGCACCTCAAGGTCTGTACCTGCACATGCCCATGGAACCCCTGGCAGGCACAGTCAGCATGTCTATGGCTGGTGGCACTGAACTGCACACCCTGTCAGGTATGGTCTGCAGCTGTCCAACAACACCTGTATAAGGCAGCCACATGGCAGGACTGTGTGCATGCATACCCACACACTATGCAACCACACCTAGGGCGACCCAATACCAACACACACCACATCACCATGCCCCAATCAATGAACCAAACCCCTCACCCACACACATGGTAACACATGCATGGACCACCCTCGGCCTCTAGCAAGCCAGAAACACACCCTGTGCATATGATGATACCTGTGCCACATCCCTGTCATCCATAACATCGATGTAGGAACAGGCTAATATGGTTCTGATGCACACGGTGACTGTTATAGAATGCTGCAATGTACTGCAGTGCAAGATGTTGTCTGGGGTAATGTGTAATGCATACATGTCAGGTAGTGTAGCCATGCAGCTATGATGCATTTCAGCTGTCAGCAACACTGATTGTTATCTCCATAATGTTATTCATTTCTGTTGTAGGTGTACATGTGTCAGCAGGAGGATGGTCTGCAGTCATATTTCACAAGGGTATGGCACTGTGGTGATACCATGGTAACTGCCCAAGGGTGAGGACCTCAGTCCCACTGCTACCACTAGGGGGCTTGTGAGCTTCTGATATCCCAACACCCCTCCCCATCAAGGTGTTTACCCCCCACAGGTGTCATATACTCCCCAACATCCCACTCCCAACTGAAAAGAAAATGAAGGGCAATCTGTTCCCAAAAAACAATCTTTCCCCATACATGGCTGTCCATTTCGCACGTGTCCACTGGACACATATAATCTGGTCTAATTGGCATCACAATGAATTTATGTTGTCCTCACCCCTCTCCCAGGGATTTGAGGGTTCAAATCTACGTCCAAATTCAGTGTATATGCACAGCTGTTGCTGTAGAAGAAATGGGCAGTTATGGACCTTTCCTACACCCTTCCTGCACATGCCTAGTTATTTTCCCTGCTGTCTTACCCTCTTTGTGCCCCTTTTTCACCACTTTCCTATCAACCCGTTTTTCTTTTCTTTTAAAGAGGTTAGCATGGGGGTAAGTGGGAGTAAGCACTTTAAAGCAGTTGTAAGCAGGTTTGCGTGGGCATGAGCGGAGCTAAGCACTGCCTACACAGGTTAACCAATTTAGAAGCTGAGTATAAAAAACTGTAACCAGGATTTAGCAGTGCTTACCTCTGTGCAAACCTGCGTACCACTGCTTTAAAGTGCCTTAATCACTCTGTATGCAACAGGCTGCATTCTGGCCTACAACAAAATAAACTGCCCCTGCAAGGCTCATACCCAGGACCCTGCACAGCATGCACAAAGTTATTTACCACTAAACCATGGCACATATACATAACCCCGATGTTGTCACATACATATCATCCAGCACAGTCATTCAACAGCACAGAGAATGTATTCCAACATATAGATGTATGTGTGTGTGAGTAAATATATTGTCTAAACAGGTACAACATATTGATATATGTAGATATATATATTTATATATATATATATATATATATATATATATATATATATATATATATACATATATACATGCAAATGCCTACATCTATGGATATATATGTCTACATCTACATGTGTAAATATATACAGCAGGTCATATATATGTCAGCAGATATATACATATACATATATAGGTGTATACGGACAGATATCTGGAGATAACAATGGGGAAATAACAAAAACATATATGTCCTCATGCAATGTTAATGTTGAGAGGCCCCACACAATATACATCTGGTACGAATTGGTATACTCCCTCCTAGCCAAGCACGTCTCCCCTGTAATACAGTACCAAGTGTTGCAGATCCCATAACCAGAACCACACATAAAATGGCCATCCCTAGGATACATATATAGTTTCATAGTTTCATAGTTTAGTACTAGGCTATCTGCGCTGGGGCATTTGTAAGCCTAGCCATAGTGATGTGGCTTTCGCCACCCCATGAAATGGTACAAAAATGCACAGAATAGATTTAGAATACTGTGCCTCTGACTAGTAGTGACACAGTGAAGGTCCTCTTATATAATAGAAATAGTTTACTGTGCCCCTGTCTAGTAGTAACACAGATGTGACCCCTGGGGCAAACTTACGATCTCCCATCCACTCATCAAGATTTCTCTTGAAGAGAGTTAATGAGGGGCTCTGCCTAACATGAACTGGGATTCTGTTCCAGAGCATGGGAAGCCTCTGGGTTATGAATCTATCCCTCCAGCATGTCCTATTCATACTTGTGCCGAGGTTTAAGTCTTTGGCTCTCGTGGTTCTGATGGATTTGGATTTTTTGAGGTGGAGCATGTCCATCAGTTCCTGATTGGACATGGCCTTGTACATCAGGCACAGATCACCTCTGAGCAGGCGGTATGCTACTGAATAGAGCTGGAGTTTCTTTAGTCTGGCAGAATAAGACATATGTTGGAGACCCTTGATCCTCTTGGTGAGGTACTTTTGTGGTCTCTCCAGCTGTTGCAAATGCCGGGTGAGGTACATACCAAATGGGGCATTGTACTCAATCATGGGTCTGATGAGGGAGGAGTATAGGGGTACAATGACATCCTTGGATCTGGATGTGAATCCCTTCATGATAAGGTGTGCAAGGTTGAATGTCTTTCTAACCACTTTGGCAACATGGGTGTCAAATGAGAGGTCGCAGTCGACTTGGGTCCCTAGGTCTCTGATTACTTTTTCCATACTCAGTGGGTTGCTGTCTATGTGATAATTTGTGGGTACTTTGTTTTTCCCAAAGGGGATGACTATACATTTTTTGACATTTAGTTTAAGGCCATGACTCCAGCACCAGTTGTCCGTTTCTGTGAGGCCTTTTTGTAGGATGTATGTGTCCGCTGGTGTATCGACTATGGCGCCTAGTTTGCAGTCATCTGCGAACTTTGTCATCCACAACCCTCCCATGTTTGCTTTAACATCTGAGAAATAAATGCTGAACAAGAGGGGTCCCAGGACAGATCCCTGTGGGACACCACTTGTGACTGGTTTTGAGTCTGACATTGCTCCAATTTTAACTTTATGGGTTCTGTCCTTTAGCCAGTTTGCAACCCATCTAGTGACATAAGGGTTTACATTTAAGCTGTTGAGCTTATCTATGATGCCTGAGTGGGGTATTGTGTCAAAGGCCTTAGCCAAGTCCAGGTAGGCTGTATGGACTGCTTTGCCCTCATCAATGGCTCTAGTGACTGTTTCAAAAAAGTCAACCAGGTTCAAAAGGCAGGATCTGCCCTTTACAAAGTCGAACTGGGTGGGATCAAGTGTCTGTAGGTCCCCAATGTCTCTGTTTATGAGTTCCATAATGATTCTTTCCATAGCTTTGCAGACAAGGCTGGTTAAGCTTATGGGGCAGTAGTTCCCAGGGTCTGTAGAGGTACCCCCTTTGTGGAGTGGGACCACTGTTGCTGTACGCCAGTGTTCAGGTACATATCCTGTAGTAAGGCTAAGGTTAAATAGCATTTTTATGTGTGGGTTTAGCTCCTCTTGGAGTTCACGTAGCACGCAACCTGGGATACTGTCAGGTCCCATTGATGCTGTGTTTTTAGCTTTGCTGAGTGCGGCTCTCACCTGGACATCTGAGATGACAGGGAGATTACATTCAGCTGGGATAAGTATTTCTTCTTTTGGGGGTGAGGGAAGGGAGAAATTTGCACTGAACCTGTCAGCCAGAATGTTGGCAATATCTGTGGGTTCAATGTATTTTTTGTTGTTGTGAACTAACTCTGAGCATATCTGAGGGTTTCCGCCCAGGTTTCTAACATAGCTGAAGAGGGCTTTGTGGTTATCTTTAGTGTCCTTAGCGATTTTTCTCTCAAAGTTGGCCTTGGGTGTTTTTATGAGAGAACGTAGTTTTTTGCTAGTGTTGATCAGAGATGTCTTCCCATTATGGGATTTTGCTCTGTCATGCAGTAGCTTCCTTCTTTTGTTATACAATTTGTTAATGGCTGAGGTCCACCAGACAGGACGCTTGCCTTTGGTGGAGAGGGACTTGGATTTATTTGGGATTGCATGATCCATGCATTCTTGGAGATGTCCATAGAAAGCATTTGTGAAGGATTCAGCATTGTGGGATGTGGTATCCACTGGCCCAGTGGGCTTAAATGATACCATCTCAGTCTTAAGAAGAGTGAAGTCTGCTTTCGAGAAGTTTTTCACTGTGGTCTTTTGTGCTGGGGGTGGAGGTGGGATATGTATATCCAGGGTGATTAGTTTGTGGTCAGATCTCACTAGTGAGTGGTATACCTCTGGTGTGGAGCATTTTGTCCCCATGTTTGTGATGATCAGGTCTAGTATATTATCTCCCCTAGTGGGAGAGGTGACTAGTTGTTCCAATGCATTTGAATTTATGAATTCCAGGAACCTTTGGGCTAGGGTGTTAGGGCTAGAATAATGTACCCAATCTATGTTAGGGTAGTTGAAGTCTCCCAGTATGATGGTATTTTGTGATACATTCATATCCTCCAATGTCTTCAGGAAGGCTGAGTGGGGTTCCTGAGATTGGGAGGGTGGTCTGTAACATGCTACCAGTTGTATAGCAGTTTTGCCTATGGTTAGTTGCACCTGTATGGTCTCCGATGCTTCATGTGTTGCTACTAACCTGGAGGTGTGGGTGTCCTTGATGAATATGGACACTCCCCTCCCTTTGTGGTTCGGCCCAGGTTTTGGGGCCGAAAAGCATGATACAAGGTATAGCCTGGTAGCACTGGGGTGCTCTCAGGAGCCTTGAACCAGATTTCAGTTACTGCACAGACGTTGATGTTCTCCATACTGAGGAGTGCATCGAGTGCCTGCATCTTGAGATTTAGACTTCTGGCGTTGAGCAGCATTACCCTTAGTTTTTTTCCATTTTTGTTTTCTAAGGAGGTGGGTTTGTCTTTTGAGCCTTGCCTAAAAAAGGCACTATGGGAGTGGCAAGAGCCTTAGCCAGTATCCGGAAGCCCAGTGGTGACAGGTGCAAGCCATCCCTTGTGAAGCAGCGTGGCTTGTCCAACATGTCATCCCAAGCAGACAGACATTGGATCCCCTTAGAATGACACCAGTACTTGAGCCAATTATTAAAGCTGATCATCTTGTCTTTGTATTGTGGCATCATTCTTAGTGATGGCAAGATGCTGCTCAGGGTCAGGTTCATACCAGCCTGGGCTACATAATCAGAGAGCTCCTCTATGTCTCTTTTCATGTAGTCCAGGGAGGTACGTCTCAGGTCATTCACGCCAGCATGGACAATGACGGAGTCATATTTGTACTTGCTTTGGAGTGACCTGAGTGCGTGTGTTATGTGGTGGATCCTAGCTCCCGATAGTCAGCTCACAGTCACCCTCTCCTTGTTCAGCCTGGTAAGCGGGACATCAGTGTGTCTGACTATAGAGTCACCTATTACTAGTGTATCAGGCATGGTGTTTGGCCTTAAGGGCTGTGATTGATTGACACACTGATTTATTGAAGTATGTGTTGCATGTGTTTTGTTTTGAGGTAGTGGATATTTGGATGTCTGCTTTGGGAGCCTCTGTTGTTTTGGTAAGTTTTTTATTAGAGCCTCCGAGTATGTCTTTGTGTTTTTATGTGTTTGGTTTGCAGTTGTGGTAGGTCTATGTGGGACTGGGTTTGTTGTGTGTGTGGTTACCATCTCCTCCTGTCTGGTCATGCCAGCCCTGAGTTGAGAGAGTTCAGCCTCCAGTTTGGCTATATAGTTGCATCTCTCACATGTATTTGTGTTTGTTGGGAGGAGGAGAGGGTTGTCTGTGTACATGAGACAATTGTAGCATTGTCTCAAGATACCCAGATTAACCAGCTGAACTGGAGAGGACGCCAGTAATCTACCACTCGACATGCTAGAACAGTATAAGGGAGTGCTGTGCCTTTAAGGGAAGTGGATATTCACAGGGGTGGTAGGTGGATGTAGTGCTTACTTAGTATGAGAGTGCTTACTTAGTAGAGAAGTTCTGAGAACAAGTGCTAGGCTTATAATATAGCGAGTAGTCTGATTATACTAAGAGTAGAGCTTCCTTAAAGGAAAATTTGAAGAGTAGACTTGGCAGAGCCAGAAGAAGTTTAACCTTGTTTAACCGGCGCATACAACTGCACAAAGCCATGCAAACACGGATTTTAAACAGGAAACTTCAAAAGAGCTAGAAATGGTCCAAAACAACCAATTACTACAGCTCTTGTGCTGAGGTCACTTCCTACAGGGACAGGTAGGCTGCTCAAGGCTCCCCACTCCCACTGGTGAGCAAAGAAACTTCCTTCAATCCAAGTAAGGTAATGGACAACACAGGAACTATACCACAGCCCAGAATACAGCAAAGCCTGTAAACTGGACTAAACTAGTCGAGGAGAGGCGGGAAAACAAGGATTATTTTTTTTTTTTGTTTTTAGATAGAAAACACACAGAAAATGCAGAAACAGTAATAAATCAGTTACACAGGCTAGCACACTTTAGTGGGCAGCCTCAACAGTTAAATTAAACAAACAAACAAACAAACAAACTTTCGATCAATTTCGACTAAAATGTAACTTTAAGTGCAGATATTAAATAATGCAGCAAACAGCTAAAAAAACAGTTTAAGCTTGTTTAGGGTAAGCTAGAGAAGGTATACAGACACATATATGCAGATGCAGGCATATATATATATATATATATATATATATATATATATATATATATTTATGTAACTACACGTACACACACAGAGATATGTACAGTAAGATACATATGTAGTATGTGCACAAAATATTGAGCAGCCAGTATTCCTACAGTCACCATCTTACCAAGTGGGGACTGTATGAGCCACCCATATGAATGACATTCATAGCCTGCAACATATACCCACAGAAATATCAAAGGGTATAACACCACACACAGGTGCGCATAAATGAATGTGAAAGCTATATTTGTGTACTATGACAGTTGTATATGCCATGTCATATAGCCGTTTAGACACTGACATCCATATGAACAGTGTAATGCAACTGTGAAACAGTTATACTGAGACAGTAGTCTGGAAAGGTTGACATATGTTGCTGTCCAGGCTGAGGACTTTGAGTAGTACAATAGTAACGACAGATAGCATACCAGACAATCAACAGTATGTAATGCAGATGTATAGGTCAGCAGCCTCCATCTACACTCTGTAAACAATCCCTAGGGGGTACAAACCCCAGTTGACACAATGGGATGTATCTGCTACATAACAAGGCATAACTGACACCATCACAATCACACTGACAAACAGAACATTCCGTATGGCAGGAGGCAGTGGGCCTGCATTTACCCATGGTGGATTGTATGGTAATGTACATCCAGATACCTTAAGGCAGCTTACCCCAGATACCCACACATGTTGTAACAGCCTAGGTTAGTCATGGTGCACCCCCCTATACTCACTACTACTGGGCCACATACCACAGTTACGTACACTGGCCTCTGCAGTGCAGTATGGCACTCATGTATTGTATAGTTGAAGCCCACACATATATGGCCCCGTGGGGAACACAACAGCAGTGGAGGGATGGCAGGAATGACAGCATGACATACACACAACCCACTACATAACAACCTCTGACAGCATGTCACATGTGCAAAGCCTGGTATGTAGGTGGAGGACAGAGGCTGGAACACAGGCACATATGTGTAAAACTGTTGTCATACAGTAAGCAAGATATGTATATGTGTATATATCTATATGGATATATGTATAATTATATATATATATGTTCGCCATATGTCCTGCACATGGAGTGGAACCCTACCTCAGTCCCAATAGTCCCAACCTCTCAGTGCAAGGGGATGTCATGTATGTATTGCAGGTATATTTGTAGACTATTGCTACTGTAATAGAGATCGTCTTCACAGAAATGGTGTGTGTGGGTGGCCACATCTGCTGTTAACATGTGCACCATTGGCTACTGACAGACATCCTAAGGTCATCATAGTACAGTACCACTGCTAGTACAGTAACACCCCTGTGCTCTACAGCTGTGATATGGCCAATATATGTGGACAGTCTGACACACGCTGGTCAGTCCAGGGGTATACACAGAACCCCTTCATGCAAGACATGTGGACCAAGCCTGTCAATGTGGATGTTAACAGCCATGTAGATGGGTATAACACATAAATACTGGTATACATTTGCCCCCATAGGTTATGCATTCATACAACCCTGTCTGTCCCGACACATAATAACTGCTGGTACAGAGGTGCCATGGCCACATACTACCCACTAGTTAGTGACATACATCTGAACAGTATCCCACTGCTTTGTCTGACATACATGACTGTCATGGTGGCCTGGGAGAAGTACATCTGGCAAGTATCTGGACATGATATCTCACTGGATAAGTACAGTAAGCTGCTAGGCATGTAACAAAGCACAGTGCATTCTACAGGCAGACTGACACATCACTGGGCTACATCTCCCATGTGGGAATACATATGTACCTGCATAGATAGCAGGCTCTACAGGCATGTCACATCACAGAGTAACAGACACCTGTGTGAAAGTGCATAACCACAACCAATGTGAACACAGCCACAGCCACATATGCTAAGTTAATGTATTATTACAGTATATGAGCTATCTGAGCGACACCATCCTCATATGAGCCACTCACACAACAACCCTACATATACTGGGCCACTAGACAGTGTGGTCCGATGCCTGTCTGTGGTATGGGACATGTGTGTGTTTGCCCCTACAAACATGTAAGCTGATAGGATGACATACAGTGGAGCAGCATGTAACATCAGATAGAACAGGAACAAGAACAATGACATCTACCACAGTCTCTACACAGGCCAAGGTACATATTCACTATATACACACTGTCAAAAATTACCAGACTTACACATATCTCAGTACTGTACACACAACCACAAAATGCCCAGGCTATGTCCTCAAATATAATCCCTACTAGACATAACATGTGTATCAGTCATATCCACTGGCTTGTTATCAGATATGATGTTAATGAATATGGTGTACAGAACATATGCATCCCCTACTGCATGACATATGTACAAAGGTTGACAGAGTTGTGGCTGGAGGCACAAACACAGGGCCAATATTGACATGTCGCTGTGATACCCTAATATATTTACTGTTGTAACAGGGTTTGTTGCACCATATGTCCTATGAGGGATATGACGTCAGTAACTCTCCCGGCTTTCACCATCTACTGACTGCAGTCCTCACACTACCTTCCGCAGTTGAGAGATAGGTGCTCTGTGGATAACACAAGGCACCGCACACTGCCCAGTCTGCAGATGACCCTACAGATGGGGATTCCCCATAAACATAGCACTGACATGACAACTATTAAAACATGTAGGACAGCCATATCCACACACACCCTGTTAAACCAATATTACCCCAACTGCAGTATAGCAGCACTTACAGTCTGTAGTCAGGACAGGCACACCCCCCTCCTGTGTGTTGGCCTGTTTCCACAGTGTAAGTTGTCAGAGATAAGTCTCCAATCCATCTGTGATGCTATTTGCCAAACAACAGATCTAGGTCCTGCTCACAGTGAATGAAATGGCCCAACACCAACATGATGTTCCTAGACATTGGAGTGTATTTCCATGCAATTGGCTATGGGAATGTTACCACAGCTGTTCCACATGCAATCAGGTAGAGGAGGGCTGTAATTCTTGCAGAGGCCATCAGCTGATTATGAGCATCACTGACAATACACATGCCACTGCCTATGCCAAGCAGGTGTAAGTCTCCACATCCACCAGAAAGCATGTGAGAGAGGCAGACAGAGGCAAAGATAAGTCAGGGTGGGTTGGGAGAGTAAAAGGTAAGCATGTTTGTCTCACACACCTACCAGTCCAGGGTATCAAACCCCTGACTGACTATGTACAGATATCACATCTGTCATCACTGCATGGTGGATATTGTAATATATACTAGGGGCACCATATAAGAGATTTGCAAAACCCACTCAACATTGAGTCCAGTTGCTACACACTCACAACCACCTCCACATAGGACACGAGTGACAAACATCAGCACATTAAGACACACACACCTGTCAGATATGGGATTAGACCTCTTACCTAACTAGTTATTATACTACAGCATTAGCCAATTACAGAACACGCCATGGAGATTACTGGAGTACTCTTTCCCCAAAGGTTTATTTCACAGTGAGTGACATCAGCAGGAGTGCCAAAGTAGGGCAAATGAGTTGTAGTGAGTGTGACTAGCCAAACATGTATTGCTCCCTACACAGGCATAGGAACAGACACAAAAAGCATCCACAACTCCCATGTGTGACAATAGAACCCCTACCAGGGTTCTATATCATACAACAGCATTGCACTGCTATAATGCACAACACAGAGATTGCTGGAGTACTCTTTCCTCAAAGGTGTACTTCACAGTGATTGACATCAGCAGGATTGCCAAAGTAGGGCATTTGAATTGTATTGAGTGTGGCTAAACTAAATTGCCCTAAGTAGTCTGCATGCATTAAGCGCTGTTCTGGCCAGAAAAAAAATAACCTGCCTTTGCAGGTCATGAACCCAGGACCCTGTACATTATAGTCACAGTAGCTAACCACTAAGCCATCACAGCAATAAATGAGACTAAGGTTTCACCAAAGTAATCCCACCATAGGCTAATCAAACCAAACATGTGAAAGGAATGTATATACAGTTGTCCATAAAAGACCTCTCCAACACCAACTTCATGCTACTCAAGGCAGAAGTGACAATGCTTGTGACAACCATGGAGACAGGAGCTGACAGTTCAACTGATGAATCCTGCACTAAGGCACTGTATGAGCACATCCACTTGTGCATGATTCCTGACATCCCACATAGAGCCATGATGCTCTTCTCCCAAATAAGCAGGCCAGTCTGGAGGTCTGCAATGAACAGAGTATACAACAGAAGGTAGACACTGTTGTAGGAAAATGGATATTCCAATGATGCAAACAACTCCCTTACCAGCCCCAGTAGGAAGTTGAGATTCCTCATGGAATCCTCCAAAGCTGGTTATGTAACGAAAATTACCAAAGATTCCACAGCCAACCACACAGCATTCTATAGTTATGCCCAGAATCTAACTGGCAATGCTCAGAAGTGCTCTGGGTTACAACAGAATGACATTACATAGACTGCTCCCATGGAATTTGCCAATATCCTGGCAGATTGATTTAGGACCACATTCAACCCCCTCTCACCCCCAAAAGGGCCCATGTCAATACAAAATTAGTTCCAATGCCCAGTAATCACAGCCACACAGGTAGAAACCGCACTATCCACAGCTAGGAATACAGAATCCATGGGACCAGATGACATCCTGGGCTGTGTACTACATGAACTACAAAATGAAATGGCAACTCACCTAACTGTCATGTGTAATCATAGCCTCACATCAGGCCTGATGCCCACTGAGTGGTGCACAGCTGCAGTTATCCCACTACACAAGGGGGGACCCACCTTGGATCTGGGGAACTACCATCACATCAGTCTGATGAGCCTGATCTGCATGGCCATGGAATGCATTATCATGGAATGTTTGAACGCAGACATTGGCAACCCACAAACACTGGAACCCACACAGATTGGGCTCATGGAGGGCCAGTCTTCTCTCCTGAACCTGATTGACTGCTTTGACTCAGTCTGCATAGCTGTTGAAGAGGGTAAGGTGGTCCACAAAGCCTATGTGGACCTTGTCAGGAACTTCAACACCACCCCCCAGTATGTAAACAGAGATTAACGTACTAATCCGGCCATACATCCCTATGCCACTCAATGGTTTGCCACATGGCTTACTGACAGAACCCAAACTGTAGATGTAACTGACTCCAAATCCAGCTCCAGACAGGTGACAAGTGGAGTACCTCAGGGTCCAGTCCTGGGACCACTCTTGTTTGGCATCTACATCTCTGAAGTACAGGCCAACAGTACGGGACTCTGACTAACAAAGGTAACAGATGACTGCAAAATGCGAGCCATTATGAGCCTGACTGTACAGCATGATATGTTACTGATACCAGCCTGACATCATACAGGTGGGATGGAGTACTGTTAACATTTTGTGCCCTTGTCGTCTAAGGTTCTGGTTATGGGATCTGCAGCAGTTGGCAGTGTATTGCAGGGCAGACATGCTTGGCTGTGGGGGGGGGTACCTATTCGTGCATGACGTATGTTGCTCGTGTCTGTCAACCCCATTAATGGTGCATGTGGACATATATGTTTCTGCTATGTTCCCACTTTATCTACAGAGGTATGTCCGTACATACCTATATATATATATATATATATATATATATATATATATATATATATATGTGTGTGTGTACACATTTGGATGTAGGCATATATATCTATAGATGTAGGTATTTGAATGTGTACATGTTCATATATATTTATATATGTATATATTGATATATATATATATATATATATATATATATATATATATATATATATATATATATATATGTTGTATCTGTTTAGACATTAATATATTTTCACACACACATACATCTACATGTTGGAATACATTCTCTGTACTGTTGAATGACTGGGCTGGATGATATGTATGTGAATAGAGCAGGGTTATGTATATCTGAGATGGCTTAGAGGTAAATCACTTTGGCTATGGTGTGGATGGCTCTGGGTTCGAGCCTAGCAGAAGTTGTGTATTTTGTTGCTAGGCAGTAAAAGGGCCAATGTATACAGAGTGATTAAGGCACTATAAAGCAGTTGTAAGCGGGTTTGTGCGGGTTTGCACGGAGGTAAGCAGTGCTAACCTCAGGTTAAGTTTTCATACACTCAGTTAGCTTCTTAATTGCTTAACCTGTGAAGGGAATGCTTAGCTCCATGCAAACCCACGCAAACCTGCTTAGAACTGGTTTAAAGTGCCTTAATCACTCTGTAACCAAAGGGCCGTGTTCTGGCCAGCAACAAATAAACAGCTCTTGCAAGGCTCTCACCAAGGACCCTGCACACCCTAGACAAAGTAATGTACCACTAAGCCATGACAGATACACAGAAATTCAATGTTGTCAGAAACATATCATTAAGTCCTGTCATGCAACAATACAGAGAATGTATACCAACACCTAGATGTCTGTGTGTAACTATATTAAAATCTGAACATATACAACGTGTCTATATATGTATATATATGTATATATATATATATATATATATATATATATATATATATATATATATATATATATATATATCTATATATATACATTTTGTTCTTCTAACTCTATATACATATATATCAGTATATATGCACATATATACATGTATATGCCTAATTCGACACATATATGTGTCTACCCCTGTATGTCTACATATACACAGCACGTTACATATGTGTATGCAGATATATATCTATGTAGGTATATACGGACATAGTTATATATATGATAGCAGATAGATATATATCTATATAGGTATATATGGTCATGCATCTGTAGATAGCAATGGCAGATTAACAAATAAACATATGTCCACATGCACCATTAATGGGATTGAGAGGTCCCACACAGTATACGTGTTGTACAAATAGGCATCCCCCCACACCCAACCACATGCGCCCTGCAATACACTGCCAGGTGCAGTCTGCCTCCCATAAGACATGTAATATGTGGAAGCCATCAACATCCCCAGGATACAGATACACAGACACAGATATGCAGATACAGATATACATATGTATATATATATATATATATATATATATATATATATATATATATATATATATATATATATGTATATATATACATGTGACTACACATACACATGCAGATATATGTACAGTAAGATATATATGTAGGAGGTGCACACAATATGGAACAGCCACTATGCCTACAGTTAACACCTGAACAACTGGACACTGTATGGGCCACCCACACAAATGTCAATCGTTGCCTGCAACATATACCCAAAGAAAGGACATAGGAAAGACACCACACACAGGTTTGCAGAAATGGGACTCCATTAATTGTGTACTATAACAGTAGTATATGCCATGTTATATAGCTGTTCAGATACTGACAACCATATAAACAGAGTACTGCAACTGTGAAACAGTTACACTAATACAGTAGTTTAGAAAGGGTCACAACTGTTGCTGTCCAGGCCAAGCCCTTCAAATTGTACAATAGTGGAGGCAGACTGTGACACAGAATACCAACAATTCGACAGTATGTACTGTAGGTGTGTAGTTCAGCAGCCTCTATCCACATTCTGTACAAACTCAGTAGGAGATAAAGACATTTTGTGGTCAAATTGGTTGTAACTGGTACATAACAAGGCATACCTGACACCATCATGAGCACACCGACAAACAGAACAGTCTGTATGGCAGGGGGCAGTAGGCTTGCAGTAGCCCAGGTAATGTAAGTAATGTCAATATAGCTGAAGTATACGGTACTGTACATCCAGATACCTTGTGGCAGCTCACCCGTGATACCCCCACATTTTGTAACAGCCTAGGTCATTTATAGTGCTTCCCACCAAGACTCAATAATACAGGGCCATATACCACTGTTACATACAATGGCCTCTGGAGTGCATAAGGGCAGGCAGAGATATTGGCCAATATATGTGGAATTCCGGACACACCCTGTACAGTCCAGAGGTATACACATAATCCCTTAGTGCACAACATGTGTACCAGGCCTGACAATATGGATGTAGACAGCCATGTAGATAGGTATAACATGTAACGACTGGTATACATTTGCCACCATCGGTTTTGGATTCACACACTCCTGTCTGGCCTGACACATAATGACTGCTGGTACAGGGGTGCCATGGACACATACTACCCACTAGATATTGACATACATCTGTACAGCATCCCACTGCTCTGTCTGACATACGTGACTTTTAAGGGAGGCCCGGCAGCAGTACATCTGGCAAGTATCTGCACATGACATCTCACTGGGTAAGTACACTAAGCTGCTAGGCATGTAACAATGCATTGTGCAGGCTACAGGCAGTCCGGCTCAACACTGGCCTACATCTTGTATGAGGGAATGCACATGTGCTTGCATATATAGCTGGCTCAATGACCATGTCACAGCACAGGATGAGATACACCTGTGTGACAGTACATAACCACAACCAATGTGAACACAGCCACATATGGTAAGCTAGCATAATATTACAGTATATGGACTATCTGTTTTACACCATCCTCATATGTGCCACTCACAGAATGACCCTACATATACTGGGTTGCTACACAGTTTGGTCTGATGGCTGTCTGTGCTATGGGACATGTGTGTGTATGGCCCTACAAACATATATAGCAAAACGGTACCATACAGTGGGGCAGCATGTAACATCAGATAGAAGGGGAGCTAGAACAATGACATCTACCACAGTCTGTACACAGGCTAAAGTAAATATTAACAATACACACCCTGCCAACATTCACCATCACTACATAGACCTCAGTACTGTACAATCATCCACAGAATGTCCAGGTTATGTCATGAAATATAACCCCTACTGTACATGACATGTGTAGCAATCTGAAATATCACTGGCTTGTTATCAGATATGATGACTCTATTTCTGGTGTACAGCACATATGCACCACTTCATGCACAACATATGTACAAAGGTTGACAGAGGTGTGTCTGACAGCACATACACAGGGCCAGTAAAGACATGTTGCTGCGATAACCTCATAAATTTACCATTGTAATGGGGTTTGTTGCAACATATGTCCTATGAGGGATATATGAAGTCAGTAACTGTCACAGCCTTCACCATCTACAGACTGCAATCCTCACACTACCTTCTGCATTCCACAGATAGATGCACCGTGGCTAACACATGAAATCAAAGGCACAACACTGCCCAGTCTGCAGATGACCCTGCAGATGGGGATCCCTCATATACATGGAATTGACATGGCAGGTATTGTGACATGTAAGACAGCCATATCCAGACAAACACTGTTAAACCATTACTCCACATGCAGTATAGCAGCACTTACAGTCTGTAGTCAGGTCAGGCACATCCCCCTCCTATTTGTTGCCCTCTTTCCACAGTGTATGTTGTTAGAGGTAAGTCCCCAATCCATCTGAGATGCTGCTTGCCAAACAACAGATCTAGTTCCTGCTCACAGTGACTGAAAAGGTCCAACACCACCATGTTGTTCTTAGGTATTGGAGTGTGTTTCCATGCAATTGACTATGGGAATGTTACCACAGCTGTTCTACATGCAATCAGCTAGGGGAGGGCTGCAATTCATGCAGAGGCCATCAGCTGATCCTGAGCATCATTTAAAATTCACATGCTGCTTCTGCCTAAGCAAAGCAGGTGTGGGTCTCCACATCCAACAGAGAGGGAGTGGGGGAGGCAGACAGAGGCAAATACATGTCAGGGATGGGTGGGAGAGTAAAGCAGAAGCATGTTTATGTCACACACCTACCAGCAGAGGATATCAAACCCCCAACAACTATGTAGTGCTATCACAGTTCGATGCAGTTATTGGATGCACCACATGGGTTACCTGCTGTGGAGCACTCAGAACATATATGTGATGGTGAGTGACATCTGCAACAGAGATACGGTAGATATACGGTAGGTGACATACAAGTGCCAGTCTGCATGAACAGCTGCTAGTGTCAACACAGGCACCCTCACACAGGGATGTACACACATTGACACACTTGGCAGGACCAGGAGTGCAACTCATCACTAGTGGGATTGCCACAACACATCAGTCACATGCACCACACTGGTCATACGAAGGTCATATGGGCAAAGAGTATGATGAGGTGTCAGACATCAGACAGCATGCTTCAGTATGCCCTGGGGGGTTGTAGTGAGTGTGGATGTGGTCATGCGCACCATACAACACACACACATGGGTGCATGTCTGCACGGGTGTGTGGTGGTGAACTGTGCCAGCAGGCTGTACAAGGGTAGGGGATGGGTATACCTTGGCATCAGGCCACATGACAGTGGTCTGCATTGTGTCTTAGGCCTGTAGTTTCTGCATTTGCCCACACCAGTGGGTATTGCATCCCCCATCCAGTCACTTGGGTGACTATTGTGTGTGGTCAGTGCTGTGCATCACTTGCCGTGTATATGTTCCTTACTCCATGACATGGATGGTGTATGGGATGTGCACACGTCCCACATGCATGTACAGTGACATGGGAAACTGTACATGGGGTGTCTGGCCCATGTTGTGAACACAGATTATCATCAGATGTGCCAGTCTTGCCCACCTGTGGCAGGAACTGGTAATAGGCAGCAGGTTTACCCTGCACCTACATTGATAGCATGCTAACAGCATTCCCTGATGTCAGTGTCATCTGTTCATACAGGGCATGTTGTCAGGCATGGTATGTCCATTGGAAGTCACATGTGAAGGCACCACGGGTGGTGCAGGTGTCCATTTGGGAACATGGTGGAGGTGCACTGTCTGCATGTGCGTGCATATTGGACAGATGGGCAGGGTGACATGCCCTCTGTATCCCACTGCTGTCACTGAATAGTTACTATCAGTGGCCAATATGCAATGTACTGCCCACATATTGGCTATTGCTTAGGCATGTGTGTGTGTATGACACATGGGTTGTGTGTGTGCTCTGGGTAATAGAGGGGTTGCTAACTGTGATTGGCTGGCCTTGATGTCACATGTCTGGGTATGGCTTTGCACCCCAGCCTTTCAGCTAATTTACATCTGTTGTCCCTGTATGGTTGACATGATGATATATAGTCGGGCCACCATAAAAGAGCTGAGCAAAACCCCATCCACATTGCCCACACTCACAACCACCTCTGCACAGGATACGAGTTACAAACACACACATGCATACATACCTGTCATGTCTGGGAGTAGAACCCCTACCTAACTAGTTTATTGCACTACAGCACTACACAGTTATAGTGTGCACCATGGACAGTACTGGAGTACTGCTTCCACAAAGGTGTATTTCACAATGAATGACATCAGCAGGATTACCAAAGTAGGGCACTTCAACTGTACTGCGAGTGACTAGCCTAAAATGCATTGCTCCCTTCATAGACAGTGAGACACACAGAAAACATCCACAATTGACATGTGTGGGTACAGAACCCCTGCCTGAGGTCTATGTCACACTACAGGAAGAGCTGTTATAGGACGCACCACCGGGATTACTAGAGAAACCTGTTCCCAAAGATGTATTTCATAATGAATGACATCAGCAGGATTACCAAAGTAGGGCATTTCAACTGTACTACAAGTGACTATCCTAAAATGCATTGCTCTCTACACAGGCAGTGAGACACACAAAACATCCTCAACTGCCATGTGTGGGGTATAGAACCCCTGACCGAGGCCTATATCACACTACAGCATAGAGCAGTTCTAGGTCGCACCACAGGGATTACTGAAAAGCTGTCTCCCCAAAGTTGTATTTCACAATGAATGACATCAACAGGATTGCCACAGTAGGGCATTTGAAATGTACTGTAAGTGAGTGGCCTATAATGCATTGCTCCATACACAGACATTAAAACACACACAAAACATCCAAAACTGCCATGGGTAGAGATGGAACCCTACCACAGTTCTAAATCACACTACAGCAGTACACAGTTACAGGATGCGCTACAGAGATTACTGAACTACAACCTTGCCAGAGGTGTATTTCTAGGTGGGTGTCATCGTCAACCTTGCCAAAGTTGTGTATTTGAATTCTAAAGAGTGTGACTACCCTAAAAAGCATTGTTCTCTACTCAGTCAGAGACACACACAGTTGTCAAGTCTGAGGTTGGAACATCTACCTAACTACATTATCACACTACTGCAGTGCGCAGTTACAGGACGCGCTACAGAGATCAGGGCTGCACTCTTCCCAGAGGTGTATGTCTAGGTGAGTGACATCAGCAGCCTTGCCAAATTGAATATATGAATTGTACAGAGTGTGAGTAGCCTAAAAATCATTGCTCACTACTCAGTCAGGCACACACACACACAGTTGCCAGGTCTGGGATTTGAACACCTACCTAACTACTTTAGCACACTACAGCAATATGCAGTTACAGGACACGCTACAGAGATTATGAGGGCTATGATTTTCCCAGAGGTGTATTTCTAGGTGAGTGACATTAGCAGCCTTGCCAAAGTCGAGTATATGAGTTGTACGGAGTGTGAGTAGCCTAAAAAGGAATTGTTCTTTACTCCGTCAGACACACACAGATTCACACACAAACACACAGCTACCAGGTCTGGGGTTAGAACACCTACCTACTTTATTACACTACAGCAGTACACAGTTACAGGACATGCTTCGGAGATTACTGGGCTCTGACTTTCCCAGAGGTGTATTTCTAGGTGAATGACATCAGCAGCCTTGCCAAAGTTGAGTATATGAATTGTACGGAGCATGAGTAGCCTAAAAAGCATTGCTGTCTACACAGTCAGAGACAGACAGACACACACACAAACACACACTCACACAATTGCCAAGTCTGGGGTTAGAACTACTACCTAACTAGTTTATCACTACAGCAGTATGCAGTTATGGGATGCACCATGGAGATTACTGAGCTACAGCTCTCACAAAGGTGTATTTCACATTGGATGACCTCAGCAGGCTTGTCATAATACTACTATGGGGAGGGTGATGTGTGCATGGGCCATAACCCATTCATGTAGGGGTTGACATGCCACATGCGGGCACACATGGGGTCATATGTCACAGGTATGTGTATACAGCTGCTAGATGACTACTTCCTTGTACAGTAATGTTGCACAGCTGGCACGAGCACCACATAGTCTGTCATGCTGACAGATACTGGTGGCTAGTATCTGCAGTGAGTGACATCTGCACCCCATGTGTTTTGGGCCCTTTGGCTGTGTGCTGAGTGGGACAGGCCCAGATGGCTCCTTGTCACGGTCACCGTCTTCCACACATCTATGTCTGTCTACCTTTGGCTTATTATACTGTGTTGTCCTTACATATATGTCTGTATTCCTATCCACTGTGTGTGCAAGGCAGGTGTGGTGCATACTGATGTGTCTGCACTAAGAACTGCAACTGCTAGATATGTCTGGTCCACTGGTGTTTGCAGACATGGCCTTCATGTGTTTAAGTGTGTGAGCATGCCCAGTATGACCTTTCAGTATGTTGTTGACTGACATTGCCTTCATTCCTCTAAGTGTGCGAGCATGCCCAGTATGGCCATCTGGATTACATGTGTGGATCAAGTCCAGGTAGTTTGTACTGTGGCGCTGACCTTTGTGTTGTACACAGACAGGTAACATGCTGTGTCTGCAGGATATCTATCGGTCATTTAGCATTTACTGTTCCCTCATTTCTGCATAGCGGGGAGGACGACAATACCTGACTGTTTCTACATTACTACCCAGGAGTGATGGGGGGCACACCTGACTGTTACTATAAGTGTACGTAGGATGGGGGGGGCACACCTGACACTTTTACACATTTGTTAGGACTGTATTGGTATGTCGGGTACTCCATTTCAGTCTGTAGTCTTGCCTATAGTGCTGGCTAGAGGCATACCAGTGTACTACAGATATTAGTTTTAACTACCTACACATCAGTTTCTGACTTCCTAGCCTTCACATCTTACATCCAACTGCCTGGCCTGCTGTAGTCTGTCTGTGTAGGCCTGAGGGGGTTACACATAGGGCTCATTCAGAGGCCATAGTACAGCATTTGTTTGTGTTTGTCTACACTTATCCTGCTGGCTGTAACTGTTGTTGGGTATGTGACCCCCCCAACTGTTATGTGTGAGTCACTTACCTTGTGGGTGTCCCAGTATTGAGGGTGGTGCTGCAGGGCTGCCTACGTCGGATGCACATAGTACACTCCCTATACATGGTTGAGCACAGGTAGTGTTATGTTTGGTATCCCTTTTACTGTATGTGCGAGTTGGAAAGAGGTGTCATTCCCTGGGTCCCTACTGTGTCAGTGCATGTGCTATGCGTTACCTCTTTGCCAAGGCCAGGGCATACTGGGCACTCCTCCTTCTGCCTACTGGGGCAGGCTCAGGTTGTTTCTCCTCTGAGTCACTCTGTGCCTGTGCAGGCTTTGGCAATGGTGGGGGGCTGTGTGGCCCTGCCCCATGCTGTTTCCACAGGATCATATTTTGTAGCATGGCACATACAAGGCCAATTTGGGTACGTGCAGTTGGTGAGTACTACAAGGCTCCACCAGATGTGTCCCAACACCAGAACCATGACTTGAGCATCCCAAACACGCACTCTATTATGATTCGTGTTTGTGAATGTGCCTCATTATGGAGTTCTTGTTCGGGTGTGTGTGATTTCTGATGGGTGTCATCAGCCATGGTTCCAGTGCATATCCAGCATCCCCCACTAGGTGACCGTGTGGGATGTCCCCATTGGCAAATCTCTGGTACAGCTGCTTCAGATGCCAGATGTGGGAATCATGGTAGCTTCCAGGGCAGCCAGCACACACATTCATTATTATGCCCTGGGCATTGCACATGACCTGGCAGTTGATGGAGGGGAAGTCCTTGCGGTTGATGTAGACCCTAACCCACTCAGCGGTGGTGCTTTGATGCATATGTGCATGCAGTCTATTGCACCCACTAACTCAGGGTATTCTGCTATTTGGTGGAAGTCATGCATATTGCTGGGCAATACCTCATGGGTGATGGGGAAATATACGTGCTCACTGACATGTGCTGACATGGCATCTAGGAGTACTCTGGATGCTGATGCCTGTGATATCCCCATCATATCCCCAGTTGGCCTTTGGAAGGTACCTGTAGCTAGTATTCATAGGCCTACACATACCTTGTTATCCACTAGGATGTTTTCTCCACTGTTAGTTCTGTGTGTGAGGCGTGGTCAGCACAGCTCAACAATTTGCTGTAGGAGGTCCCTGTCCAACCTATAGCACTCCACTATCTCCAGCTCATGTAGTCCTTGGTAGATTACCCTGGGTCTGTACACTCTTCTCTGTCTCCTCACTGTGGGTTGCTCAGCAGCATTCACATCCTCACCACCCTCAGCATGTTGCACATGCTGGTTTATGATAGCAAAAGCAACCCCTAACATTTTTTCTCTTGCTTTCGTTTTGTAAAATTTCCCCGTTTGTATACACCGGTAGTACAGAGTTTTTTGGGGGATACAAGGAGGAAGGGTGTTTGCATAGTTTATAGTGGTGGGCTGGGCTGGTCTGCTGCCTGTGTGATTGGCTGATTCTGATACATTTCACCTGTCAGCTAAGCTAGTTCTCCTTGTTTACCTTCCTACTGCTGTTTTCCCCTCTTATTGCCTTCCTGTTTAAGCCTGTGCGTGCGCTGCCAAATGGAGTGCTCAAATGTGCACAGAGCTGCTATTTCCTGGTTCATCTTCTTTTTTCTTCCTGTAACACCTGGTGCGTGGTGCGCACACCCTCTTACACTTTGTAAAGAGTGCTAGGTAGGTTTAGACACACCCCTAGCTTAGCTATGCTAAGCTAGGAGCAATCCCAAGCCACAGAACTCCAATCCACTTACAGTATGCCTGACACCCCCCCCATGATGTCATCTATATCCTAGTCTTGCACCCAGCTATTCATACTCTTACACTGATGGGACCTGTTTCACATGCTGGGGAAAACTGGGATTCACTATCCTTCCCCTCATTTGCATAGGATTGCCTGCTAATGCATAGTTACATGACTCACACTGAGCCTCCCCTCTTAGCAACCACTACTCACTGGCCAGGTTGTCTTCTGCCTGCCATTGACTTGCATGGCAGAATACTGATTTTAGTTAGAATGCCCATTTTAAGTTTATTTTCTTATTTTCCCCCCGATCCCGTTTGTGCTTCACTGCCCTATGCTTAAACAGCCGAGATTGGTGAAAACAAATTAAAAGTTGTTTTTTTCATTTTTTTTATTGTTTGCAATGCCAATGGCCTTATACTTGACCATTGGTAAGCTTGCTCAGTGATATGCAGCCTTTATTTGGAGCTGTCATAGCTTCGTTTTTGATTTTGCAGAAATGTACTCCTTTACTAACCGAGTACATTTCTGCAGATTGCACTAGTCTTGCATGGACTATTGCAAGTTTCCTGGATTGCAAAATCCCCTCATTTGCATGGATTTTTCCTGCAAATTAGGTGATTTGCATACCAGGGCTTAGTCTGTGCAGGATTAGTGCTGGAGCTTTCGTGCACGCCCCTGCTGGCTGTTCCTGGAACGCACAGCAGACATATTGCCTGCGGGGGCTCCTGCACTCATCTTGCACTCCTTGCAAGCTTTTGAGAATCTGGGGGCTTGTTTTCTCTTGTGACATTTAATTTATGCTTGAAAAACTTAGTTTAATTAGTTGAATATCAGAACTGCAATCATTATCCATGTTCCCTCATTATGATGTTTTACAAAAAAACAGGTATCTTGCATACCATCCCTTTCTTCATTTTTAAATTAGTTAGTGAAATGAACTTAATCCAGTAAGATCATTAACTAGTCTTCTTTCCCCAATCAAGGACAACACCTCCTACACTGTTATGTACAGAGATAGCACAGATAGCTCAGGTACTGTGCAGATAAAGCTGTTCCTTTAGAAAGGATGATCAGTTGTTAGCAGAATGAACAAAAGAGCATGAAAGCAAAAGGTAGTAAACAATGACTTGACAGATGGCTCGCTGGTGCTATTATCATCTTTTGATAAAAATATGACAAAGTTTTGCAAGGCTGCATTAAGGGACATTTATACTGTTTCTACATTATTTTATTTAATTTTATTTTTGTGAACTGAGAAGGTAGGCTGCTCATTGGCCCATGTCAGCCACAGTTGGAGCATATTGCAAACAATGAGAGTAATAAACAAAAAATCAGCAAGCAAAAGGTCGTGGTTCCAAAAGTTTTACTGAAACACAGGCACGTACAAGGCTTAAAGTGCTTTTCGTTTGCACTAAAGCAAACTTCTTCAGAAGACCTTGTAACTACAAAACCGCCACATTTTAAAATACATCACTGCTTACATCACAGGTATAAATTACTGTGTGAAAAACAGCTTAAAGTTGTAGAACATTAAAAGACAAACGGATATGAACCTAATACCATAGTACCAATTGCCTCAGATATAACATTCATGTGATTCAAAACTTTAAAAACCAAAATACAAAAAACAAAGGAAACAATAAACCTATAAATGTAGTGTAATATGATAAAATATTATATAATATTGTACCAATATAAATGTAAATATAAATGTACCACACTAGTTAGACCACCTGTTTTAGATACAACTACCCAATACAATTCTATGATATTCTAAACCATCATAGACAAACTATGTATATATATATATATATATATATATATATATATATATATATATATATATATATATATATATATATATATATATATATATATATATATATATATATATATATATATATATATATACAAAGCTATGGTGGCAAGGAATGCATCGCACATAAACTGCACTGCAAACAAGAGCCATATTATCTACAAAAGCTTTTGTTCTTTAAAATACAACTGATGGAACACACATCATTCAAACCCGGGGGTTTGCATGCCTCAAGTCTTATTTGCCATGCCAGTTCTAATTCTTCCAATAGAGTTAGCATCGGACTTCCTCTTATAGATGGAACTATTTGATCTATGGCCATAAAAGTAAAAGTGTGATTTGGGTAAGATAGTATATGTTTCATTAATGCTTTTTCTAACTTCCCTTTATTGATTGCATACATATGTTCGTACACTCTCTCGCGAAGTTTACGTTCGGTTTTGCCGATGTAAAAGGCACAACAGTGTTTACATTTAGCTAAATAGACAACAAATTTAGATTGACAATTAAACTTTGATCTAAGCTTATACTGTGTGTTGTTAATCTCAAACGTACTAGATGTAGTCATGAATTTACAATAATTGCATGCCTCACATTTGACCATACCAACTGATTTAGGACAATGTAAATTTGCCAACTCAAGGTAATTCTTCAAGTTCCTGCCCCTTCTGAAACACGTATAAACCATTTGACCGAGTTTATTCCATAGGTCTGGGGCAATCCTTAAAAGATCCCAGTTTTTCTTCAATATACCTGTGACTGCAAAACTGTCACTACAAAAGGTAGTTATAAATTTCAATGAAGAATCACTGTTGGAAGGTGTACTACTGTTGTTTGAACTTGGAGGGATGACCAAGATATCAGACTTGGTAACTGACTCTGAACCCACATCTAACTGAGATTTAACTGTTAAAATTGGGGAGTAGACACAATTGTGTCTTTTAGTAGTAACCTCATCTATAAGGGTGGCCATTAAATCTTCCGGGTACCCACGACTCAGGAACATACGTTTAAGACGGTCACATTCCTTAGAAAAATCACACAATTGAGTATTGATATGTGCCGCCCTTACTAGTTGACCTTTCACAACTGATCGTTTCTGGTAGAAAGGATGGCAACTCGAAAAGTGCAAAAAATCGTTGGAATACGTTGCCTTCCTATAGATACTTGTTTGGAAACACTGTTGTAATCTATTTTTGACTAACATCAAGTCTAAGTAGGGAATGGTATCTGTATCAAAAGTGGATGTAAACCTAAGGAATTCAGTAGTGCTATTCAGGTAGTGAACGAATTCACTAGCTTCATCACCCGAACCCTTAAACAGGATGAAGATATCATCCAAAAAAACGGGTGTAATATATCACTTTGTTAGTTATAGTACTGTCATTGAATACGAATTCATGTTCCCATTGAGCCATGACCATGTTGGCAAAACTGCCACCACAAGGAGAACCCATGGCAACACCAGATTTTTGCAAATAGAAAGATTCACCAAATAAGAAAAAATTGTTTGTCAAAACCAAGTCTAACAATTCAATAATTAAACTGATTTCATTATTTAAAGCCCCGTTTTGGTTCAATCTAATAGCTGTCCAATCAAGGCCAACAGAATGGGGTATACAGGTGTAAAGGCCCTTGACATCGATAGTTAGAAAGTTGTATTCAGCATCATAACTGAGCTTATTCAAATCACTCAGGAAAGACCAAGAGTCCTTGCACACCTGGGTTTCTGATGTCAAGTACTTTTTGAGTAACCCATCTACAAACTTTGCTATGGGGTAAGTAGGAGAGTTGCGGCCGTTGATTAACGAACACATGGGCAGGTCAACCAGGCACTTATGCAGTTTAGGTATGCCAAACATGTATGGGTAATGTGGGTAAACTATAGAAAGGTAGTTGAATGTTTTCTGGTCTATTCTACCATCAATGAAAAGATCCCTGAGAGTCGAATTGATTAACTGATATGCACCATTAACTTCGGATCGAGAACTTATCTGGTAAGCTGAGGTGTTAAGAAGTCCAAGCATACGTAAGGTGTAATCACTTGAATCAAAAATGGCAAGCCCCCCACCCTTGTCAGGTTTACATATCCTGATTTTTTGAGATTTAATGAAAGTCAAAAAATCCCTTTCATCACTAGTGATATTTGATTTAGCCAATTTACTAGGTTTGTATGTATTGGACCGAACTAACTGACGTATATCAAGTTCACACACTTGCTCGAACAATTGCAACACCGGATTTAGTGGTGGATTAAAAGTACTCGATACTTGTAAAGGGTCAATGACATGTGTGGATTTACCTAATAACAACACCACGAGGTTCAACTTCCTGGCAAAAAGTTTAACATCGATAATAGTTCTAACCAGGTCTAAATTCTGTGTAGGGACAAAAGTAGTTCCTTTTGCCAACAAGTCAGCCATGTCCACAGTAATAGTAGAACTTGAATAATTGTAGATTTTAAAGTCACGTAATCTGTTACAAATTAAAACTGGACCACAAGTTTGTTTAGATACATTAAATAAATCATCATCTACAACTGTCGAGGCATATGAGGAACCAGGAGGAGAATCATGAATTACGCTTAGATCTAAACTGGTAACAAAAGAAGTATTTATGTTGCTAGTATGGCTCATATCAATAAAGGAAGTAGTATGAACCCCACGGTCACTTGCATGTTCAAATAGGACACCACAAGAATGCCCCATGGCTACTTCTTCCACTTCTTGTTCCTGTTGGACCGATTGTTGTTTGAAGACCGAGAGCCTTGTTTCGGTCTTGCTACCCTCCACGTCTCCTCTTGAAAATCCCGTTTTTGATTATGGTCACCTTGAGCCTGTAAGATGATGAATCTTGAATCCTGGCATCACTTATACATCAACAGTACAGCCTAGCAAAACACAACCTGTTGCTCTGGCTTTTTCACAGCCGATAACCCGGCAACCACTTCCACAGCGGCAAATCCAGCTTCCACTAGTACAGGGATCGGAAACACCTGTTCCTGCTGAAATAAATGCGATCGGTGAGTTGAACAACATCAGTCCTGGTCAACCAACTTTGGATTTTGAAAGACACTTTTTCTTTTTCCAGCGACACCAATGTGGGTACATCACAGAACGCACTTCATGCAGGTAACTTGAGTACTTCTACTATAGTATCTGACTTAAAGCTTTTTGACAATTATTTATTTAAAATAAAAAAGCTGCAGTTAGAAATCGCTTATTTCCAGGAATGTGTTAGATCAAAGGTTGTCCCTAAAGGCTTGAGATGTCATCATTTCCCTACGGGGATAGAGTCGGGTTCACCTTTTTATATCGAATTGGTCAACCTCTTCGACCGCCAGGGTCTTGAACTGTTAGCGGTCATCATGAAACACTACAAGCTATGGGTTGATAACCTGTCTAAGGTGGTTGCAGAGTTGGATACAAGAATTAAATCTAACCTTAACTATGATCGTTACAAGTTCGAATACAGCCGGGTTTTTTCCAGCATCAATGACCATATGGTTAAGTTGAAAGTTATTAAAACTAAAAAACTTAACAGAGATTTAAAGGCATATGAAAATGGGGTAGCATATCCTAAACCATCTTCGTGCCAGGTATGGTTAAAGTCTAGCCATCATAACATCAATGTTCCATCTAATTCTGTTAATTCAGGCCAAGGGGTTGTGCATGCTTCTTCTAGCCACATGAACTCTAACAATGACAACCATTTGGTTGTTGATGAACTTTCTGACAGTATTCATAATGACTTAGAAGATGACATGGAAGTTAGGCGGAGCGAAAGAATATGCAGCGCCAATAAATCTGCTTACAACTTACAGGCTCAAGGTGACCATAATCAAAAATGGGATTTTCAAGAGGAAACGTGGAGGGGAGCAAGACCGAAGCAAGGCTCTCGGTCTTCAAACAACAATCGGTCCAACAGGAACAAGAAGTGGAAGAAGTAGCCATGGGGCGTTCTTGTGGTGTCCAATTTGAAGATGTAAGTGACCGTGGGGTTCATACTACTTCCGTTATTGATATGAGCCATACTAGCGACATAAATACTTCTTTTGTTGCCAGTTTAGATCTAAGCGTAATTCATGATTCTCCTCCTGGTTCCTCATATGCCTCGACAGTCGTAGATGATGATTTATTTAATGTATCTAAACAAACTTGTGGTCCAGTTTTAATTTGTAACAGATTACATGACTTTAAAATCTACAATTATTCAAGTTCTACTATTACTGTGGACATGGCTGACTTGTTGGCAAAAGGAACTACTTTTGTCCCTAACACAGAATTTAGACCTGGTAAGAACTATTATCGATGTTAAACTTTTTGTCAGGAAGTTGAACCTTGTGTTGTTATTAGGTAAATCCACACATGTCATTGACCCTTTACAAGTATCGAGTACTTTTAATCCACCACTAAATCCGGTGTTGCAATTGTTCGAGCAAGTGTGTGAACTTGATATACGTCAGTTAGTTCGGTCCAATACATACAAACCTAGTAAATTGGCTAAATCAAATATCACTAGTGATGAAAGGGATTTTTTGACTTTCATTAAATCTCAAAAAATCAGGATATGTAAACCTGACAAGGGTGGGGGTCTTGCCATTTTTGATTCAAATGATTACACCTTACGTATGCTTGGACTTCTTAACACCTCAGCTTACCAGATAAGTTCTCGATCCGAAGTTAATGGTGCATATCAGTCAATCAATTCGACTCTCAGGGATCTTTTCATTGATGGTAGAATAGACCAGAAAACATTCAACTACCTTTCTATAGTTTACCCACGTTACCCATACATGTTTGGCATACCTAAACTGCATAAGTGCCTGGTTGACCCACCCATGCGTCCGTTAATCGATGGCCGCAACTCTCCTACTTACCCCATAGCAAAGTTTGTAGATGGGTTACTCAAAACAGAAACCCAGGTGTGCAAGGACTCTTGGTCTTTCCTGAGTGATTTGAATAAGCTCAATTATGATGCTGAATACAACTTTCTAACTATTGATGTCAAGGACCTTTACACCTGTATACCCCATTCTGTTGGCCTTGATTGGACAGCTATTAGATTGAACCAAAACGGGGCTTTAAATAACAAAATCAGTTTTTTGGATGATATCTTCATCCTGTTTAAGGGTTCGGGTGATGAAGCTAGTGAATTCGTTCACTACCTGAATAGGCCTACTGAGTTCCTTAGGTTTACATCCACTTTTGATACAGATACCATTCCCTACTTAGACTTGATGTTAGTCAAAAATAGATTACAACAGTGTTTCCAAACAAGTATCTATAGGAAGGCAACGTATTCCAATGATTTTTTGCACTTTTCGAGTTGCCATCCTTTCTACCAGAAACGATCAGTTGTGAAAGGTCAACTAGTAAGGGCGGCACGTATCAATACTCAATTGTGTGATTTTTCTAAGGAATGTGACCGTCTTAAATGTATGTTCCTGAGTCGTGGGTACCCGGAGGATTTAATCGCCACCCTTATAGATGAGGTTACTACTAAAAGACACAATTGTGTCTACTCCCCAATTTTAACAGTTAAATCTCAGTTAGATGTGGGTTCAGAGTCAGTTACCAAGTCTGATATCTTGGTCATCCCTCCAAGTTCAAACAACAGTAGTACACCTTCCAACAGTGATTCTTCATTGAAATTTATAACTACCTTTTGTAGTGACAGTTTTGCAGTCACAGGTATATTGAAGAAAAACTGGGATCTTTTAAGGATTGCCCCAGACCTATGGAATAAACTTGGTCAAACGGTTTATATGTGTTTCAGAAGGGGCAGGAACTTGAAGAATTACCTTGAGTTGGCAAATTTACATTGTCCTAAATCAGTTGGTATGGTCAAATGTGAGGCATGCAATTATTGTAAATTCATGACTACATCTAGTACGTTTGAGATTAACAACACACAATATAAGCTTAGATCAAAGTTTAATTGTCAATCTAAATTTGTTGTCTATTTAGCTAAATGTAAACACTGTTGTGCCTTTTACATCGGCAAAACCGAACGTAAACTTTGCGAGAGAGTGTACGAACATATGTATGCAATCAATAAAGGGAAGTTAGAAAACGCATTAGCAAAACATATACTATCTTACCCTAATCACACTTTTACTTTTATGGTCATAGATCAAATAGTTCCATCTATAAGAGGAAGTCCGATGCCAACTCTATTGGAAGAATTAGAACTGGCATGGCAAATAAGACTTGAGGCATGCAAACCCCCGGGTTTGAATGATGTGTGTTCCATCAGTTGTATTTTAAAGAACAAAAGCTTTTGTAGATAATATGGCTCTTGTTTGCAGTGCAGTTTATGTGTGATGCATTCCTTGCCACCATAGCTTTGTATATATATATATATATATATATATACATAGTTTGTCTATGATGGTTTAGAATATCATAGAATTGTATTGGGTAGTTGTATCTAAAACAGGTGGTCTAACTAGTGTGGTACATTTATATTTACATTTATATTGGTACAATATTATATAATATTTTATCATATTACACTACATTTATAGGTTTATTGTTTCCTTTGTTTTTTGTATTTTGGTTTTTAAAGTTTTGAATCACATGAATGTTATATCTGAGGCAATTGGTACTATGGTATTAGGTTCATATCCATTTGTCTTTTAATGTTCTACAACTTTAAGCTGTTTTTCACACAGTAATTTATACCTGTGATGTAAGCAGTGATGTATTTTAAAATGTGGTGTTTTTTTAGTTACAAGGTCTTTTGAAGAAGTTTGCTTTAGTGCAAACGAAAAGCGCTTTAAGCCTTGTTCGTGCCTGTGTTTCAGTAAAACTTTTGGAACCACGACTTTTTGCTTGCTGATTTTTTGTTTATTAGTTTTTGGCTGTTTGATTATTCTTGAAACAATGAGAGTAACACAGAATGAAAGATTTAGACTGTTAAATATTACACTAGGAGTTTTGTATAAAGTCATCATAAGTAAATAGAGAGAGATGTTTAACCTCTGTAAGTGAAGCAAGTAAAGATTTTCCCTAAGTTCAGTTTGTAATCAGTTAACTTTCTTAGTTCATGGAGGAGATGGTTCCAGTTAGCTGGCACACACAATCTTGGTAAAGCTCTGTTTCCTAAGAAGCACAAGTTGGAGGTCCATGGAAAGAAATGTGTTTTCTTCTTGGGTTTGGATGTAGTACAGAGAGCTTTGTACTCATCTTATTTTTAAGAGAAGGGCAGAACGTTTCATAAAAAAGTATGAGTTGAATGTGGAAACTAGTGAAGTGGTGTGACCAGTAAATGGTAATCAATTTGTCTTCTCAAGAGAGGTGGAGTGATGCTCATTTCTAATTGACACATGGCATAACTTTACTTCCATACTATCCATTTGGGCAATATATATGTGGCTGATATTTAGATATCCCTGAACATTTGGAATACATTACAAACTGGATGTGTAGGTCCTCTTTTGTTATTACAGCTGGGCCGGCCAAGACAACTATTATAGGAACTTTGTCCTTACAGCTCCTGAAGCCAAAGCTGTTCAGTGTCCATTATAAAGTTATGGACAAAAAAAATACTGCATCTATGAAACCAGCACCGGCAAAAAACACACATAAATACACAAAAACATAGTAGGAGGCTCTAAATAAAAATCTGCAAAAGCAACAGAGACCTCCAAAGCAGACATCCCAGCAACCTCCACCCCCCAACACAAACCATGAAACACATACTTCACAAAACCAGTGTGTCATGCAATCACAGCCCTTAAGGCAAAATAACATACCCAACACACTAGTAATAGGTGACTCTATAGTCAGGCACACTGACATCCCACTCATTAGGCTGAACAAGGAGAAGGTTACTGTTAGCTGCCTGTTGGGTCCCAGGATCTGCCACATAACACAAGCACTCAGGTCACTCCAGAACAAGTACAAATACGACTCTGTCATTGTCCATGTTGGTGTGAATGACCTGAGCAGTATCTCCCTGGACTACATGAAAAGAGACATGGAAGAGCTCTCTGATCACATAGCCCAGCCAGTATGACCCTGACCCTGAGTAGCATCCTGCCCTCACCAAAAATAATACCACGGTATAAAGAAAAGAATTATCAATTTCAACAATTGGCTAAGCTTCTGGTGTCATTAAAAGGGGAACCAGTGTCTGTCAGCCTGGGATGACATGCTCGACAAGCCACGCTGCTTCGCTAGAGATGGCTTGCACTGTCACCCTTAGGCTTTTGAATACTGGCCAAGGATCTTGCCCCCCCCCCCATAGTACCTTTTTTAGGCAAGGCTAAAAAGACAAACCCACCACCATAAATAGCACAAGTGACAAAAAAACTGAGGATAATGCTACTCAATGCCAGAAGTCTAAACCACAAAATGCATGCACTCGAGGCACTCCTCAGTATGGAGAAAATCGATATATGTGCAATAACAGAAACCTGGTTTAAGGCTCTAGAGAGCACCCCAGCACTACCAGACTACAACTCATACCATACATTTCGGCCACAAAACCCAGACCAAAATACAAAAGGCAGGGGCGTATCCATATTCATCAAGGATACCTACACCTCCAGGTTAGTGGCACAGCACAATGCTTCAGAGATCATCCACGTGCAACTAACAATGGGCAGAACTGCAACTCAAATTGTAGCTTGCTACAGATCACCCATCATGTCCCAGGACCCCATTCCACATTTCTGGAAACACTGGGAAACATAAAGGTCCTACCAAACACCCTGGGTGATTTCAATTACCCAAACATTAACTGGGAGAACTACTCAAGTACTAACTCCCTTGCCCAATATTTCCTAGAATTTATAAACTCAAACACCCTGGATCAACTGGTCAACACCCCCACCAGAGGTGACAATATATTGGACCTGGTCATCACCAACATGGGCGACCGGTGTTCCACACCGGAGGTCAACCCCTTGCTGGTTAGATCTGACCATAAATTAATCACGCTGGATGTCCACATTCCACCCCCGCCGCTGGTCAAAGAAACCACCGTGAAAAACTTTTCAAAAGCAAACTTCACGTTACTTAAGACTGAGGTGGAAAGTTTCAAATCCCCCATGCTAAAGGATAAAGCTGCCCAAGCTGCAAAATCCTTTACTAATGCAATCTACAAGCACCTACAAGAATGCATGGATTGTGCTATCCCAAGCAAAACCAAGACTCACTCCTCCAAGAAAAGGAAACCAGTCTGGTGGACCACTGCCATAAACAAGCTATACAATAGAAGGAGGAAACTAGTACAGAAAAGAGTAAAATCCTAAGAGGGGAAGACATCCCTGATCAGTATCAGTAAGAAACTATGATCCCTCATAAAATCATCCAAGGCTAGCTTCAAAAAAAAATTGCCAAGGACTCCAAAGATAACCATAAGGCATTCTTTAGCCATGTCAAGAATCTAAGTGCCAATTCCCAGATCTGCATGGAGTTAGCGCAAAATGGCACAAAATACACTGAACCAACTGATATCGACAACATCCTGGCAGACAGGTTCAGTGCAAACTTCACCCCTCTCTCACCCCTCATGAGCTCAAAGATGAACTAACCCCTCGCCTAAACACACTGTTCAAACTCAGCCTCTCCACAGGCTACATGCCCATAGAGTGGCACAGAGTAACGGTTATTCTTCTCCACAAAGGTGGAGCCACAATAGACCCCGGGAACTATCGCCCTATAAGCCTGACTAGCTTGGTCTGCAAGGCTATGGAGCGCATCATCATGTATCTCATTAACAGAGGCATTGGGAACCTCCAAACACTGGACCCTACCCAGTTCAGCTTTGTTAAGGGCAGATCATACCTCCTAAACCTGGTGGACTTCTTTGAGACAGTTGCCAAGGATATAGATGAGGGAAAGGTGGTCCACACAGCCTACCTAGACCTCGCAAAGGCCTTCGACACCATTCCTCATTCTGGTATTATAGACAAGCTCACCAGCCTGAACATGAACCCCTATGTCATGAGAAGGGTTGCTAACTGGCTCACAGACAGAACCCACATGGTAAGAGTTGCGGGAGCTAGGTCTGACTCTAAACCAATTACAAGTGGAGTTCCCTAGGGCTCAGTCCTAGGACCCCTCCTTTTCAACATATACTTCTCAGAGGTACAGACAAGCACAGGAGGACTATGGCTGACCAAGTTCGCAGATGACTGCAACCTAGGGGCTATAATTGACTCTCCGGCTGACACAGACATCCTCCAAAAGGGTCTCACTGAGACAGATACCTGGTGTCAAAACCATGGCCTCAAGCTAAATGCCAAAAAGTGCATAGTCATCCCCTTTGGAAAAAACAAAGTACCCACAAATTACCACATAGGTGGTAGCCCCCTAAATATGGAAGATGAAATAAGGGATCTGGGGACCCAAGTAGATAGTAATCTCTCCTTTGATAATCACATAGTCAAAGTGGTTAGAAAATCCTTCTATGTGGCCCACCTAATCACAAAATGGTTTGCATCCAGATCAAAAGAGGCCATTGTGTCCCTCTATGCATCACTCATCAGACCCATCATAGAGTATAATACCCATTTGGGATGTACCTTACAAGACACCTGCAACAGTTGGAAAGACCACAGAAGTACCTCACCAAGAGGATCACTGGCCTCAAACAGATGCCCTATGCAGCTCGACTGAAGAAATCCAGCTGTACTCGGTTGCATGGACATGCTCCACCTAAAGAAAACCATAGCCCCTCGAGCCACACGCTCTACAGATCTAAACCTCACCACAACAATAAATAGGACATGCTGGAGGGACAGATTCCTGTCCCAGAGACTTCCCTTGCTCTGGAACAAGATTCCAATCTATATTAGGCAGAGCTCCTCACTAACACTTTTCAAGAGAAACCTTGACGAGTGGATGGGAAACAGGAAGTTTACCCCGGGGATCATTTCAGTGGCTCTGCTGGACAGAGGCACAGGGAACTAATCTAAGGGGGCGGTGAAAGCCAACACATTCTGGCTAGGCTTATAAATGCCTTTGGGCAGATAGCCTAGTACCTACCTATGAACCTATGGGAATACCTGAAGCTGCTAATCCTGTCTGGCTTTCCCTTGCTTTTTGATCCTTTAGCATCTTTCACTTGGTCCAGAAATCAATTCTTCCAAAAAGATTATGGGAGTAAGGAGACAGGGCTGGCAACCTGGGAAGATTTTTGTGTGCCAAGGAGTCTTAATGCTTGTGGTATCAGTTATAACTACTCCTGGAGATGGAGTTTTCCTCACCTCATCTTCATCATTATCAACCTCCTTTTTGTCATTTTCTGCATGGGGTCGGGGTGTTCTGTCATTATCTCTTTTGATTCAGTGATACTCTCCTACCTTTTTTGACAGTCATGCCTGACTGTCACAGGGCTTTTCTCACACAATGCATCCATCTCATTGTTGGATGCCCTCATTTCCTCTTGCTTTCTTCCTGTCTCTCCCAAATCTTCTTCTTCAGATTGTCATCTACTTTCCTGCACTTGTGCCTGAATCGCTGTAATCTGTTCTCTTTGACCTTCTCTGCAAATAGAGCTTCTTGTGCTTCTACTCTAATGTCCTTGTTTCTTTGTCTGCCCCACAGTGTACTTCCTACCCCTCATCTCAGGCACTTCATCTCCATTACCTCTAGCTTTCTCAGCTGCTCTGCCTTCACTGCACATATTTCTGTACCAGACAGAAGTACTGGTTGTACCACTGTTTTGTACACCTTATTTTTCAGCTTCTTTTGCATTCTTCTGTAACACAGTACCTCAGACACTCTGTGCTACTTATCTGCAGGTCCTCTTATTCTAACTTTGATCTCTCATTCACACTTCCCTTCTGCTCAACCATCTCTTCCAGATACTTGAAGGTATTAAAATATTTTTCCTTCTATTTTAATTTTCATTTTCTTCTGATTTCCTCCATTTGCTGCCACAGCAACTGTCTTGTTAACATCTGTCTTGTCTACACTCAGTTTCATCCCATGTGCCTTCAGTTTTACAATATATGCCACCATCATTTACTGAAGGTCTTGTACAGAGTATGCCTGTAATGTCCCATCATATGCATATAGCAGCTTTGTTGATCTATCTCTTCTGACCTTCTTGATAATGTAATCCATCACAAGTATGAACAGCAGTGGGTTTAGAGCTGAAATCTAAAACACACCCGAGCACTGTTAGTACATGAGTCACTGGGTCCTTGTAAATTACCTGCACTAATTTTTTCAATATTTCTGGTGCTTCGAACCAGCTTTCTTGGGACCTTTTAATATGCTTTCCCCAAGTCTAGCAATGCCGAGTTGGACTATTTTCTCATGTGTATCTTCCTCTCAGCTGTCTCACTGCAAACATAGGGTCATTTGTGCTGCATCTTGATCTGAATCTGAACTGCTTATCTCTCAGATCTTATTTTCTACTATTCCGCATATTCATTTATCTCCAGAACGTTCATGCAGTATAACAGGAGTTTGACACCCCTATGCTGCTTACAGTCGTGAATGACCGTGGTTTTATTTATTCATTTTTCTGATGAGTTCACTGTCATTACCATTAGTGTAACTTTATGCAGGCTGAGATTTATGGAACAACTAACCTTAGCTGCCATTTTAGGTAATGGTTTTATTCCTACTTTACAATACATAATTTATATAAAATATTTTTTTTTACAAAGAAGCATGTGGATAGTTAAGCTTAGTAAAATTTCTGCTATAACTATAAATCAAATGCTTTTAATTGAACCATAGCAGCACAGGGAACTTCTGTTATTTTCATTTATGTCCGTACATACAGCTGTGAATAAATATGTGCTTTCTTGTCTGAAGATAATTCTTCAGGAGAAAAGCTTTTTGTATTTACATTTGTATTATGTTAATCACAGCTGGAATGCTGTGCTAAAATACACTTCAAAAGCATTGTGAAGAGGGACAAAGGGAAGGCGCTGTCAGACTGCTTCTTTTGAGTATCTATTGTCAGGATACAACCAGTTTGATACAAGCATTTATGCAAGTGTGGTGTCAGTAATAATATTAGGGGCAAAAATGTTCTGCCAAATTCTCATTTGAATAAACATTTAGCAATTGAGCTGCAGTGACTCATTGTTCTCTGGCAAACAAACCTGTCGATTCATGCTAGTAAGTGTGATTATTGCTCAGTACTCTCATTTAGGTGAATGAAACGGCTGTGGGAAGTACAGCAGAAGTGGCACTTCTTGTCTCAAGTCTAGATTCTGTTGTTTGTGATAACAAAACTGCAAATACAAGAGCATGTAAGTCCGATTTTTTTCAAAGTGAAGGGTTTTAATTTCATATTATTACCAGTTTTTATGTGTGCAACATAAGGTTTGAATAAGGTGAACGGCAGCAATAAATTCCTGGTCTGTTCCAAGTAGAACTTCTGTTTTAGTTTAAATATTTGTCATAATGGCACACTGTTGAAATAGTGCCAAAGAACAATAGAAAGCAACAAAAGTTTATCATATGTGTTTTTTGTATCTGAAAGCAGATAGTGCATTCTGCAAACATACTGCTCTTTCCAAATACAGCCCAGTTGCATCAATGTCAGACTCAGTATATTTAAAGGGCCAGAGAAAAGGGTGTTGATAAAGGATATGAACTAGATGTGGGACATCTTTTCCATGATATGGATGTAGTTTCCATTTCCTTGCCAGATTAATATTGTTGACCCACCAGTAAAACTCTATTCCTGCTGCAATCATGTCAGTGTATGTGATAAGATTATTGTGGCTGGAGGACTGAAAAATGATTTCACTGGATTGTTCATTTCAGTACCTACCTACATTAGGAATGAAAGAAGAACCAGAAACAACAGCTGTCATGTTCCCCCTCCAAGTGATTGGATTGCTGACACCGCAGTACAGAATTTGGGAGGGAGGCGCTACATTCATGAGTGTGACATCCTTTGGAGGAAATATTAAACCAAGGTCACATCTGCTTGAGTTGGTGGCAGCTCAGGTGGATACAAAAGATCCCATTGCAATTATCAAAAAGAGTAAGGGGTTGTTTTATTATATAAACACTTTTCATCTTTCTTTCACACATTCATTATATTTACACTTTATATACATTTTATATAGTACATATTTACTTTCCTAAATACATATAAAACCTAATTCATGCCCCCAACTTTTCCACCATAACTGGTTCTTTATATTGCATGTCACTTCCACATCATCTTTTCTTGTTTTTATATAGAAAGTCTTCACATCTTCTTTCCCATAAACACAAAATAGCAATTAATATAATTTTATTCATTTTTCAATTTCTTTTTCATTTTTTTTATTTCCCATATAGTGCCATGTCCATATCAGTGTTTTTAAATACTTGTCAGTCATAAACATCTGTTAACAATGTCCAAAAACCTTCATTTTCTTTCAGTCCAAAAAATTATGTTGCAGTGTCTCTTCAGCATTACAGTTATTACACATTCTTTGTTCTATCATTTTATATTTAATAGTACTTTGCAGTGACAGTTTGTACAATAATAAATGCCACAGAAAAATCACTTGCTTCAAAAAAAAGAAGAATTTTTTTCCTGCTTTTTCCTTATTGCTTTCTTGCATTCACCCCCCCCCCATTTTCCCCAAAGGATCAGCATAATAATTTGCTTTTATTAGTTTTATGCGATTATTTCCTTTCCTTTCCAGCTCTACTTCATTTATATCAGTTTCCCATTTTTTACCTTACTTTCATATTCCTTCTCTTCCAAACTTTTGTTTCTCTTTTTCTTTTCTTAGCCCCACCCATTCATGTATCTCGATATTTTTCAAATACATTTTCCAGTATTATCTTTTTTTCAGACAATTTTAACACCCAAAGCAAACGTATTGATGCCTAGAAAACAATTTTATTATTAAATTCAAGCCCCCCTCCTTTTTTACATTATAAAATATCCTTGTTTTTAATCGAATTCAACCATGTTCCTTGCAGAAAACCAAAAAAGATACCCAATAATTTAGTTTCCAAACAGTTTGGAAATGCATACATACCACCTAAATATGCTAGTTTTCCTAAAATATATGTGTTTAACATGTATAGCCTTTTTCTTAGTGACAACTGAAATACCTTCCACCAATCTGTCATCTTTCATATTTTTTGGAACTTTTCTCCATTGTTCTATTACTACTTGCTCCTGACCAAACATAACACCTAGAACATCAATTTTACTTCTTTTAAAAATAAATTCCTACCATTTTTACTACATCTCCGAACCTGTTACGTTTTGACTTATTTAACTGTAATTCTACTGTACCTAAATTTTGATCTGTTATATAAATTATCTCTTTCATTCAATGTTTGCTCTTGGCTACTAAAACCAAATCTTCAAAGGTTAACATTAATGGAGCTTTATCCATTCATTAGCTCCTCATTTGCCATTCTCTAACCTTGATCTACATGTTTGTATAACTGCCGTCATTACCATCACATACAGCCACATGTTCAATGGACAAACATATCTTTTTTTCTTACCCATTCATTCACCATGACAGACAAATAAGAATTTTCATAAATTGTCCTCACTACCCATCTTATTTTTCTCCTACCTCTAATTTTTTTAATGTTCAACATTTCTCCATAATCAATGCTATCAAATACCTTAGCCACATCACATTCAGTCACTTTTCCTTCTTCTTCCCCATATATATATATATATATATATATATATATATATATATATATATATATATATATATATATATACATACACATAAGCATTTCTTTAACCATCATTAGCATTTCATTTACTCTTGTACCTTTAATCCCACACACCCCTTTCGTCCAAATCTTCTTTCACAACATCCTTCATTCTTTTCTGAATAATCTTCATTAATATTTTATAGTCAGTATTTACTGACATAACTAGTCTCCAGTTTTTTATTTCTTCCCTTTCTTCCTTTTCCCTTATAAATTTTATAAACACTTACAAATCTTTTCTTGTTTTATATCTTCCTTCATCCATTTATTTAATATTTCCAGAAGAACATCCTTTGCATCATCTGATATTTCTTTTTAAAAATTATGCTATAATCCATAGGGACCAGGTGCAGATTCTTCTTTACCTTTCTTTATAGCGTCTTCTAATTCATTTATCTTGATTATTTTTTCCATTTCTTCCACTACCTCCTTTTTCATCTTCATTACTTTCCACACACTGCCTGTCACATTCCTTTCCTCATATATATTCTGCACATAACTTTTAACTGTATCTGTAATTTCCTTGTTTATATTTTAAATGTCTTTTTTATTCTTCATTACATTCATTTTTCTCTCGTTACATCTCAATTTTTACCACAAAATGCGGAATTTCTTTTCTCCCTTTCAAATGGGGTGGCCTAATGGTAGGGTGTTTGCCTTACAAACACAAGGTGCATGGTTGGAGTCTCACAAGGGATAATTGGCTAGGCTTAAAATGGCTCACAAGGGCAGTTAGCTTAGTATGAACCTATGAAATAATACTTTTTACTAAATATAATCCTTTCTCTGTTTTTTCTTTATAGGTTTATAGGAGAATACTAGGCTAACTGTCCTTAAAGGTCATTTTAAGCCTAGCCAATAACCCAAGGTCAGAATCAAACCCTGTATAATTTCTTTGCTTCTTCTTCAAGACTTTCACCCTGCCTTTTCTCCATAGACTTTCACAGAATTATTTTTAAATATGATTTATCATCTTTTCCTTCTTCTATTTCTCTTTCTAATTTTAAGCACTTTTTTAACTTTTACTTATATACCATACACCATTTTGTCAAACTGCCAGAAAACATCTTTTTTGCTATATGATCTTCCCACAGTTGGCCACTTTCGTCTTTAAGACATTCAATTCCTGCAACTTTTCCTGTCAGTCTAGTTAACCCTTTCCCTTCTTTTCTTGTTATTGTTCTCTCCTATTACTGCCCATACAGATGTATGATCTGAAAACTTTGCTTCTCTAATTCCACCTTTTATTTCTTTCATGTCAACTATAAACAAAATATAACCAATCTCTGTTTTAAGTAACCCCAGCTTATAATCATATTCTGTCCATTTACCTATTTTGATCCACCATTATTTATAACCTCTCTCAGCATTTTTATATCTTGTGCTATTTTTAGTTTCACCTTGTTTAAATACTATTTAAAGTCCCCCACCACCATAATAGACATATTTACTATCACATAATCTTGAATTTCCTCATTTTTTATTTACTTACATTTGTATACCCATATACTATTACTATTCTAAACACCATCTGCCCCTTTCTTACATCACACACTAAAACTCTCCCTGCCACCACCATCATTATATCTTATATTTTAATATCTTCAGTTTTTAGTAATACTGCAGCACCTCAATATGTATCACTCCCTATAGTCCACATCACTTTTCTTTTCCACAAAATCTCAAATTCCACCCTTTTCCTTTAATCTGTACATCTTATGCCAAGTAAACAAATTATCTCTTCATCTATTTTTTTCACACAGTTCAAACATCATCATTCTTTTAACATCACCTTTCATGCTATTCACATTCAGTAATACTATACTTACAATAACCTTTTTCCCTTTTCATTTTTTAAGTACATTTGTTTACCTTTTTCACTCCTTCTCACATTTCCACCAAAAGAACATTCTGCCTTTTTTCTGAGCCAGAGCTCATATCTTCCTCTGTTTCTAATACCCCAAACTTGTTTTCCATCTTTATATGTGTTTCTTTTTCATTTATTTAGTTTGTGGACTTTAGTTAGTGCATCTTTTTCTACATTTCTGTCTTGAACATCCTCACCCTCACCTCCACTGCCATCCTTTCATCATTCAATTCTGCCCTTTTCTTGTGTAAAACTTGTCCCTCCCATTTTCTACCCCTTGTCTTTCTTCATTAATTAGTGGCAACCAAATCAAAAATGCTCACTTCCACATTTCTACATTTCCTACAATATGGTTTGCATTTTTTCTGGAATGTCCAAACTCCCCACACTGCCTGAACCTTCTTTTTGCACAATCCTGGATTAAATGCAATTCATCTCAACAAAAAAAAAAAAAATTTGGCTGCCCTAGTACTTAACATTCCCATTTCCCCCCATTTATTACAACCACATTAGGCGCATACTGTAACTTGTTATTTTCTGTTTCTAACGTTACATAAAATTCTTAACTCCCAGTTCATGATTTTTTATCATCCACAACTTTTTTAATATCATGCGCATCCTGACACAAGCTCAGAAAAAAAAAAACATTTTTAATTCATTCTCCTCTATGTTGGTTGCTCTAAATTGTAACAATAGTATACTTTTTAACTGTTTAATTAAATGTTGATAAATATAATCCTTCTAAGGAGATATGTTACTTCTCCTTTCACATTCATTAACAGATTTTTCTGCTAATGCAAATGATCAAAAGGTATTTCACAGAAAGGTTCAGTTCCTATATGTATGAATGCCCTAATGTCAGACAAACTGAATCCTAAGGGCATAACAACATTGTCTAAAACACAGTACCTGTTTGCTGTTTATACTTTGTTTTCACCCACACAGCAGGCTTTTTCATCTAGCTTTCTACAACTCCACTTCATCTCCTCTGCACCTGCTCATCCTTTTTATTTCAGCAGTCTTTCCCTGGAATCTACTACTGTTGCTGCATAAGTCTTTACTCTGGAAAGACTGCTATGAGTCTCTCTCTATTTACTGCTGTCTGTTCCATCTTCATGAAGACCAACACAAAGTACGCCCTTAAAACTGGTTACTCCACTGGCCAGACATGCTCCCTTCTGTTTGCACTCTATAATTTGTAGCATCCTTCAGCCATTCTGTCATCTCCTCACTGGCACATATTTTCTCCATTACCACACGCCACTGCAAGGCCTTCACTTCTTCTGGTTCTGCTTCTTCCATCCTTTTTTGTAAAACAAAGTAATCCAGCTCCCCTAATGCCATGATATTTACCTCCAAAACATCTTTTTTCCTTCTGAATTACAGTTTCCATTTTCTCTTTCTTTAGCTATCTCCACTCACAGCCTCCATTTTAGATTAAGTAATCACTGCTAGCAACCCTCTGGTGCCACCTAGAGATCACCTCACAAAGAGTAGGGGGTTCTTCATTTAAAAACATTGTTTATGATACTATTTACAAGCTTACATATTTACAAATGTATACAATGTACAGTTTATCTTACTTTTTATTAGATAAACTTCTATCTACATTATCTTTATTTGACCCCCACTCCTTTCTCCACAACCACCATCTATTTTTCTTAAAATTACTACTAATGTCCCTTTCCCATTAAACAGGATTTTGTATATCCTTTAATTCCAAATGGTCTACACAAAGTAAAATAATCTTTTACTTGTTTTACTATCATATTCCTTATTTGTATGGCTAAAATGTCCATACATAATCATATCCATATTTATTTAATTTACATCCTTTATATTTTCAAAGAAATTTTCTTTACATAATTTTTCCCACAATTTTGTAACCCTTATACATTGTAAGAAAACATGTTCTGCAGTGTCTTCTTTACCACAATATATAGAAACTCTTTCACTGATTTTTTATATGGCATATTGTCTTTGACTGATAATTTATTAATCACTAATCTCCATAAAAATCTTGACATTCTACTTAATTATTACATCATGTTTTTCATACTTTTATAGCTTTAACTTTTACATTAGATAACTTAGCCCAAGGATTAACATAGCAATATTGTATCACGATATTTTTATCCCATATTTTTCGCTCATTTTCTATTTCATCAATTTTTATTTTCCATAAAATAAAATTTTCTTGATAACATCTCATTTATTCTCTTAAACATACTTTTCCACTTTTGAATTTTTTAACATATCCCAATGCCACTCATATTTGTACTTTAGTAAACTTACCACTAACTTTTCATTTTTATTATTTATCCAAAACAAAAGTTTATACAAATTAAGAAAAAGCATACACAATTAGGTTTATTAATCCTAAACCTACATCTTCCTTGTCCATATATAAGACTCCTCTCTTCACTGGATTTAATCTTGAACCCATATAAAAGAAAAATATATCTGTAGTATTTCTTTTTCATACATTATTGACAACATATAGACGCTAGCTAAATATGCAGTCTTTCCCAGTATAACTGAATTAATCAAATAGACCTGTTTATTAAACAATAGGTTGTATGCTTTCCAAAAACAATGAAGCTCCTTTGTTTAATTTATTATCCTATTCCATTGATTCTCATTTAAATTGTTACCCAAAATCTTATTCCTAACTCAGAAATTTCTTACATCAAGAAATATACTCCTCCTATCCTTACTATAGCATCCAGTCCTTTCCGTTTTTTCTTTATTTAAAGTCATACCTATTATATTTAAACATTGATGTAGATAACATGTAACTTCTTTCATTCAGACTTTGTTTCTCATAATCATTTGCATAAGTAAACATATTTGTATGTCTTCATTGGTAATATAAGTAGCACCTTTCATATTCAAATTTACATCTTTAACTAATACATTTATAACTAATGCAAATGATATGCTGCTCAGAGGACATACCTGATATTTGCTATTCTTTATATCTATTCATTAGCTTAGCCATCCATTCACTAAAAGTCTTACTTTATTTTTATTATATGTAGAACAATATACATTCTTAATTTTCTTACTAATGTTATAGTCTTCCATAATTGTCCACAAAAGTTCATGTTGTACTGTATCAAATGCTTTATTGAAATCTCCTATCATGATCTTGATCTCATCCATCCTGTTCATAATATTATTCATAATTTATATTACTATGAATAATACCCTTTCCATTTAAACTATATATACTATCTTCCATAATACTTTTCATTTTAATTTCCATTCTCTTCTGAATAATTTCCATAAAAATCTTATAATCTGCATTGTTCAATATTATAGGTCTCCAATTTTCAATTTTATTTTTATATTCCCTTATCCATAAAACTTTAGTATACCACTGCATAAATCTTTATACATATTTTTTCTGCCAATCTACAAAATTCTTATGCAATTGGAATCCTATTCCATTAGATCCTGAAACCAGCTGTACATTAACTTGTACAAGTACCTTAACTAGTTTATGTAAGGAAACCTCATTTTCCAATTCTTATTTTCATTTTAACATGCCATTCTTTTTTTGCACTTTCTTTCTATCTTGAAACATTTTCTTTGCATAATTTATTACAATATTCATAATTAGTTTTTTTCATAAATTCTCCATTCTATCACATAACATTCATTCTAATTGCTTTCTAAATATTTTAAGCATATATACATATTTTAATAATTTGTTTTTTAGCTTTTCTTACAACTGATTGCCATTCTAAAAAAATATATATTCTTTCTTTAACTGCTAGGCAGCACTCAGACCAGTTTTTATAGCAGACTCTAGTGTAAATGTGGTTTTACCATAACTGCATACTTATTTTCTTTCCATTTTCTTCCCATAATTTCTCATTTATTCTACTATTCCTTTTCCAGTCTGATGTATTCCTTATTTTCTTGTATTTCTAGCCATATGGCTGAGTGATCTGAAAAGCCTGTTACAAGTGTCTTTCTCTTAGCTACATTTAAATCTTGTGACATAATAAAATAATATATTTCTGTCTTATTTACATCTCGACTATATGTCCACAAATTATTATTTCAAATCTTTAAATTGACACATTTTATAACTTCAATAAATAAATAAACAGTATTTCCTCTCTTCTTCTTTTTTCCTCTCAAATCACAATTAAAATCTCCAGTTATTTAGACCACCAGCAGAGAATGGAGCAATTCTACTATAGATAACGGCTTTGTCCATGCATGTGTCAGTATGCTGGTCTATCTTTGAATCACTTAGACCATAAGAAGTAGCTAGAAAAATTTATATTATCACATGTCATTAGAAAGGAATGTTTGTAATATTCTAAAATGTTAAACATATAAAGTGATTTGCTTTAAAAGTGCATTTTTTTATTAAAAAGAATATCTGATTCTTAAGTGTTTACACACTCTTGTCTTTCTGTTCCAAATTTTCAACAGGTCCTTCTCATAATCTTTCATTCAAGACAGATAAATCAAAATAAATCTTTTTGAAAGACCACTCCTGAATGGGCCAAAATGCAATGTAGTGCCAAAGTGAAAATACTCACTACTGATGGTTTTGTAGTGCGGTCCCAAAGAAGGGCAAGATAAACAATTGAGATCAAAACTTGGACAAAATGTTTTTATTGTTCACAGTTCTAGGAAGCACATTAAATTCTACTGACTCATTTCCATTGAATTATTCTAACAGTGGCAGGACATGTTTATTCAAGGACTGAGAAGGCAGAAGAATGAAGGAGTGAAGGAAGGCAGATCCTGAGTAGAATGCTGCACAAGGGTAAAGTTAGTGCAGCATATGTGTGGGAGGGGTAGCTAAATCTGACGACTTTTATTTTTATTTACAGAAAAGCAAGTTGTTTTGTACTTGCTCCTTAAGATGTTGCTTATAGTACTAAGACTAATAATATTTATAAAGGTCTAAATGATTCAAAGATGGACCAGCATACTGATGCATGCAGGGGCAAAGCCATTATCTCTAGTGGAATTGATCCATTCTCTGTTGGTGGTCTAAACAATGTGTTCCTATCCTCTGGAAAATATCTCATGCCATCCCTCTACACAAAAGTGGTCCCTCTACAGACTTCTCAAACTACCGCACTATTGCTATCCTCTCCTCCCTTTCTAAAATCCTAGACAAATGTATTCATCAGCAATTACTTGACCATTTCCTTAACGGGTCTATATTAGATGACCGAAGATCCGTTCGAGCAAATTGGAATTGAACGACACCTATAGCGTGAACTACGGTAATGGCGACCATCCAAAATTGTGAAAAACGAATGTCGAACTGTCATGGTTGGCCCATCTGCGGTATAGCTCCGTAAGGTAAGTGCGCGATAGTTATGGACCTTAGGGTTAGGGTGCGGGTTAAGGTAAGTGCATAGATAGGTAATGTATGTAAGGTTTAGTGCAGGGTTAGAAGTAGGGTTTGGTTAGTGTATGTATGTGTTTTATTTATTGTGTTTGGGTACGTAGTATGTAGCGCACAGTGGTGATGGCCAACAATGACGATTCAAGATTTTAAATTTCACGGTTTAGGGGGTTCGGCATATTTGCGGTTCGGGCTATGCATGTCAGTGTTGTGGTATTCACTGAAACGGGTGTTCGATTTCCTAATATAGACCTTCCTTAACAACAATCTCCTATCCACCTCCCAACATGGTTTCAGAACGAAACACAACACTAGTACTGCACTCATTAGTTTCACTAGCACTGGAAACCACCTCACAAATGAAGGACAACTTGTCTCATCTGTTGTCATTGATATGTTCAAATCATTTGATACAGTCTCCCACCAAATACTGCTAAACAAACTGGCTACCTACTACCTTAGTGTAACATCCCTCAATTGGTTCCATAGCTATCTTTCCAACAGGCAGCAGTCCACCAGATGGGAAAACAAAGTATTCCCCCCTCATCTCCGTAGGAGCCCCCAAGGTTCTATCCTCGGACCTCTGCTCTTTATCATATTTACTAATGAACTTAGTTCTTCCACCCAACTAGCCACTATCATTCAATATACAGATGATGCCTTTCTTATCTGCTCTGACCCCACACCCCAAAAACTACACAAAAAAAACAAAGAATCTCTCCATGATATAGAAAAATACCTTACCAACCACCAAGCTTATGGTCTTCTGTAATAACAGAACTAAAAATAGCCAAACCTCTCTTACCATCTGCTCCTCTAATGGTACTAGAATCGAACCAGTAAGTCAAACTAAACTCCTTGGTGTAACAACAGACGAATCCCTATAATCTGACAAACATATAGCTATTGCTATTAAAAAAGTTCACATCAAACTTGGCTCACTCTATATATTAGCTTTCCTAACTGACTATGCCAGACTTTCCACAGCCAGATCCCATCTGCTTTCCACCCTCCTTTATTGCTCTCAAATCTTCACCAACCTGCATAAGACTGACTTAAATAACCTTGAAATTTGCTATAATAAAATAGCCAAGTTTGCCGGTAACCAGCCTCAGAAATCCCACCACTGTTCTGTGCTCCATCAAATTAACTGGCTTGAGCTCCCCAACCTTCTTACTCTTAACCAGTATACCATTGGACACAATTTCATCCACAAACCTTATCACTGCCCTGCTCTTTCCAAGTTAGTTGCACTAAATTCTAACCCCAGACCCCTAAGATCATCAGACAAACCTCTCCTAAAAGTAAAAATGTCTAACAAGTACTATGGTGACTGTCTCTATTCAAATAAAATATCCAAATCCTGAAATCTACTTCCCTAACATATACTTAATACTCCTGATAATATCAATTTCAAATCACTCCTAAAAGAACACCTTACTAACCACTGGCTATGCTCTTGTACCCACCCAGGCTAACCCTTCCAACCTGGTTGTACCTCATCCTAATATTACTTTAGTCCAATTTTTGTACTTCATTGTAACACTAACTTTCATGTAATATCTCACCTCATATTACTTTTTGTCTACCTGGGACCAGACTGTGTCCCAGGCTGTGTCTTACACGAGCTTCAAGAAAAACTGAACCCTCACATTAAGTCACTGTTCAAACTTAGCCTTACTACAGGATATGTACCCAAAGAATGGCGTACTGCTACAGTAGTCCCACTCCACAAAAGTGGTGCCACAATGGACCCCAGAAACTATCGCCCCATAAGCCTGACTAGTCTGGTCTGTAAAGCTATGGAGCGTATTATCATGGAACTCATAAACAAAGACATTGGGAGCCTCCAGGCACTGGACCCTACCCAATTCGGCTTTGTTAAGGGCAGATCTTGCCTCTTAAACCTAGTTGATTTCTTTGAAACAGTTACCAAAGCCATAGATGAGGGCAAGGTAGTCCACACAGCCTACCTGGACTTCGCAAAAGCCTTCGACACAATACCCCACTCGGGCATCATAAATAAGCTTACCAGCTTAAATATCAACCCCTATATCACAAGATGGGTTGCAAACTGGCTCAGAGATAGAACCCACATGGTCAGAATCGCAGGTGCTATGTCCGAATCCAAACCATTTACAAGTGGCATCCCACAAGGCTCAGTTCTGGGACCTCTCTTGTTCGGTATATACTTCTCTGAGGTTCAGGCTAACACGGGGGGATTATGGCTGACAAAGTTCGCAGATGACTGCAAACTGGGGGCCATAATCGAATCTCCAGCTGACACAAGCATCCTCCAAAAGGGTCTCACAGAGACGGATGCTTGGTGCCAGAGCCACGGCCTCAAGCTAAATGCTAAAAGTGCATAGTCATCCCTTTGGGAAAAACAAGGTGCCCACAAATTACCACATAGGTGGTAATCCATTAAGTATGGAAGAAGTAATTAGAGATTTGGGGACCAACGTAGATAGTAATCTCTCCTTTGATAATCACGTTGCCAAAGTGGTTAGAAAGACCTTCTATATAGCCCACCTTATCACGAAAGGGTTCGCATCTAGATCAAGAGAGGTCATTGTGCCCCTCTACTCGTCACTCGTCAGGCCCATAATTGAATACAATGCCCCTTTTGGGATGTACCTTACCCGACACCTGCAGCAACTGGAGAGACCCCAAAAGTACCTTACCAAGAGGATCATGGGCTACAAACAGATGTCCTATGCAGCTCGACTAAAGAAACTCCAGCTCTACTCAGTTGCTTACCACCTTCTCAGAGGTGATCTATGCCTGATGTACAAAGCCATGTCAAACCCAGAATTAATGGACATGCTCCACCTCAAAAAATCCAAGTCCCTTAGAGCTACATGCTCCAGGGACCTAAACCTCAGCACAAAAATAAATAGGACATGCTGGAGGGACAGATTCATTTCCTAGAGGCTCCCCTCACTCTGGAATAGAATCCCAATTCATGTTAGACATAGCCTCTCACTCACCCTTTTCAAGTGAAATCTTGACGCGTGGATGGGAAATCGCAAATTCACCCCTGGGATCTCTTCTGGGTTCCTGCTAGACAGAGGCACAGTAAACTAATCTTAAAAGGGTACCTTCTGTGACCTACTTTACAGAGACACAGTAGGCTAATCTAATAGGGAGGCGGATGCCAAATACACTCTGGCTAGGCTTGTAAATTTCTTAGGGCAGATAGCCTAGTATCTACCTATGAACCTATGTACTTCCTCCCCATTGTCTTTCCCTAACAAAAAAAAAAAAAAATGTGTATTGCTAAGTTGCATTTATACTATGTTTATATAATTCAACTTCTACTGTCAGTATATTTGTCTGTAAATTTGCTACTGGGTCCAAATAATCTACCCATCACTGCCATTCCCTCCACTCCCTAAACTGGCTTGAGCTTCCTAATTTCCTGAAATTCACACAGCTCACCACTGCTCACAAACTCATATTCCAACCCTTCATCTGCCCCTCTCTTTCATCTGTCTTAACCCCTTACCTTCCCAGTCATACTCTTAGATCTGAAAACCAAAACCTCCTTAAAATCTATAAACCCCTTCACCTGCCCAGCCAATCACTTCTATCACACTCCTTAGCTAAACTATGGAATCCCCCCTCCACTGTACTCACAACAACTAATTTCAAATCTCTCCTGTACTCTTACCTTACCTCAAACTGGGACTGTTCCTGCTCCCTTCCCACCTAAATTACACAGTTGTCTCTTTCAAACTTCCTTCAATCTCATCTGCTATCACCTCTAATCACTAACATTATTGTTAGAACAAACACTAAACTTGTATAAATACTTTATGACTTGTACTTTTAATTATATTATCTGTATTCCTTTTGACTTTATCTATATTTTAACATTTGTGTTTTTTAAACATATACTCCCTGATTTTGTATTTGTATTTTAAATTGTATATTTATGCTTTTGTATACTGTATATTTCATACTTTATTTATTAACAGGTAAACAAATGTCAATAAATAAATAATAAATAAATACATTTATTGTTTGTCTTTTTGGTAACAATGACAGCAGGTTAGTCCATATTACATAAATAATGAACACACATAGCCTGCAATACTGGATGTGGGATTACAGAGGCAGTATTTAGGGTAAACGACCCAAAGCAATAATAAATTAAGAATGAAAGATGAGTATGAAGGAAGAAGGAAAAGGGCATGTTACAGACCCCGATTACATTAAGAATGGGATACAGAAACCGAAAGACCACTTGGCTGGCACCCAAGGCTGGAAGCGATGTTCACAGAATGTCTCACTCTCACCTTCCTACTTAAAAAAATCTTGCTTTTCTGAAATTAAGTCTGTGTCTATGCACAACAACAATAATGCAGCAGTACAGATGCTGTACAATGCAGCTGCTTATTGGTCTGAAATTGGCTGTCTATGAAGACCCAATGGAAGAGGCTTGTGATTTTACAGTGAGCACACAAACAGATTATTACGGGGGAGGATATAACGAAAGCAGTAGCAACCATCACCATTTAGTAAAGTAAGAAGTGCAGATTAAAAACTAGTAATCGTATGTATTAGCTATGGGATAGTGATACTTTATTCAAAACTGTAAAACAGAAGTAGAGAAACAGCTCATACAAAACATATGGAGGTAACAGGCTAATAAATGAAAACTTTTCACATATCTTTTTATTATGCTTTTCTTTTAACCTTATGTTATGACTCCCAACTCTGGCTGCTCTGTAATGTCAAACAGTAATATCAGTAATGACATGATATACCAGCATTTTAACCACATGGGTAGCTTTTATTCTGCACAGAATGGCAGTTCAGTAAAATGCTGTTATCAGTTCATTTATCACAAATACAATGTCACTAGATACTACAGCTTTTTTCCCTTGGCCTCTGCTGAAACATGGCTTTGCCAAGTCAGACTTTCCTAGTAAAGAAAGACAAATAAATATGTTAAGGGGTTCAGTCATTCTTAAAAATGGGAATAGTATACGATAACCTTAAAGTGGTAAGGACCATAATACATATTCACAATATATACAGTCTCCAGCAGCTGTCTGTACTTATCATGGGTCACCTTCATTTGACCTAAAGTTCATTTGCCCGAAAGAAATTTCAGGCAACCAATTGCCTGACAGTTCATTTGCCCGACAATTAGAAAAAGGCAAATAAAAGGTATATGTCCTTTTCCCCACAGTAGTGCGATCCTGGAGTTAGAATATATAGTAAGGGGGGGTGGGGGGCACACCCCCCACCTAATTTGGTTTTAGTGAACAATAAAACACCAAAGTGGAAAATATAAAATCAAATTAGGTGGAGGCCTTTGCCCCCCACACACCCCCAACTATATATTCTAACTCCAGGATCGAACTACTGTGGAGAGAAGGTCATATACCTTTTATCTGCCTTTTTCTAATTGTCGGGCAAATGAACTGTCAGGCAAATGAACTGTTGGGCAAATGAACTGCCAGGCAATTGGGCTGCATGAAATTTCTGTCGGGCAAATGAACTCCTTTTCCTCCTTTAGAATTTTTAAGTAAGGATGTGTGCACAGCCAATGCACACATACATTAAGCACTCTGGACTGATCCTGTCAGTGCATATGTTTAACATTTATAAATGCTATAGATCAAATACTACTCTAAACATTTTTATATGGTTTAATATTTATTTATTTATTTATTTATTTATTGACATTTGATTACCGCAAAAGTCTGACTGAGTAGAAGTCCATTTCCAGTGGAGGCCCAGGGAGAAAAGCTCCAAATTATTACAAAATATTTTAAGAACAATAATTTTACAATTTTCAAAAATAAAGCAAAAACATCTGCAGTTCAAATAATTATAACAAATTAGACATAATGTAAAAACACACTAGTTAAGAATTGATACAAGGTATATGACCATCATTTCATATTCAGAGACATTTTTTTAATCAGGTTGTAGAGAAATTAAAGGTAAGTTAGTCTAATACAAACAGGAAATGCAATATGAAGTGAGGGGAAAACAGGCTTGTATATTTAGAGAGAGTCAGGGAAGAGAATTAGATAGTATTAAGTAAGTGAAAAACAGAGAGTAAGGAGGTATAAGGAATGAAAAGGTACTTGTCCGCATTTAGGGATATAGTTATAAGATCATTTATGAGTGATACTCTAACATTTTTATATTCTCTAATATGATTACTTTGAAAGAGTAACACTTGAAAGTAACATCACTAGCAAGATATATTCAACAAGAGAAATTGTAGTCACTATTAGCCCATATGACTGTTACAATCTTGGTAACCAATCGGTACTTTAACTTTACACCCACTGCATGTCACTCAACTAGCACAGAAGCTGGAAATGAAAATCTGTGAAAAGAAAACTATTAGACAATTATAACACACAGTATTATTTTAGAGCTACTCTGCAAAACAGTTTTAATAGGATCAGGAACAGTCACATTCGGTTGGGAAACATGGTCTGTCATTATATATTGTGGATTTTGAACTTCCACCCTAATCTCAGATATTGGGTTGTGGTAATGCTTTTGATGAAACACACTGAATTGAAGTGGACCTGGTTATTCTCAGATCAGACATGTTAGGTTTGTTCTCTGGAACATGACTTTCAGCTTGAGGCGTATCAGGAATTACTTGAATATACCTCCAATTTCTTCTAACTATAGCAGCATCTTTTGTTTGTCAAACCTGGAACCTCAAGGCATTACTTTTTTGCATTGCAACACCTGTTGTTTTCCACTTTTTCTCCTCCTTTAACTTGCAGCATACTTTTTGGCCTGGTTGAAGGCTAGGTAGCACTTGTGCTGAATAACATTTATTGCAGAACATTTTGTGTGAAGCTTCAGTTTACTGGTCATTCTGTTTAACTGAATGACATGCAGTGATTTTGGCTCAGGCTTTGACTCACTGACAGGTTAGTTTGTATATGCCTTCTAAGCCTTAGCTGCAAAGGCCTTACTCCTGTAGCATTATGTGGAGTAGCTGAATATGACATGAGACCACTGCAAGGACTGAGTTGTCTTAATATCGTTTTAGCTGTTTCAGTTGTTGTCTCAAAACTTCCATTTGCTTGAGGATAGTGAGGACTTGATTTAGTAGGAATAAAACACAGTCACCATCAAACTGTTGGCATTCATTTGGAACAAACTATGTACCATTGTCTGTAACCAGTTCAGTAAGTGTTCCATATCTTGTAAACCTGGCTGCTATCTGTTGGTCAATCATAGTTGGTATGAATGATTTCCATGTCCAGAGAGAAATAGTCCACAACTATGAGGTAGTTTTTACCTTCAGACTCATACTGGTTAGCAGCTATCTTTTGCCAAGGACCTTGTAGTAAGGATGTTGATATTAATGGCTTTCTCCTCTGAAATGGTTTATGGAAAACACATAATTGGTGCTTTGACACAAGCTTTGCGATGTCTTAGTCATTGTTTGGCCATAATACTGACATTTTAATTCCTTCTTCACATTTTGTGAAACCTTGATGTTTTTCATGTATTTGACATAGCACTTTGTTTTAGTACTTTTTCTTGATACTGCAATAAGTCATCATCTTCTGATCATTGCACTCTGAACGTGCAGTACTTATACCTATGTATAGGATGCATTGTTTGTTCCCAGCGATTTGACCATGTACCTTGAACACATTAGATAACAGTATGTAAATTGTGGTCATTTTAGTAGCCTGCTTTAGGTTTACTAGTGCCTTGATAGTCACCTGTGCTCTCCATTGAAGATGATGATGTCTCCTTCAGTGTTTGAAAATAGTTGTTTTTTTATATATATATATATATATATATATATATATATATATATATATATATATATATATATATATATATAATTTCTGGATAACACATATGGTTCAACTAACTGTTTTCCAGGAACACGTATTGCTATGTGGTTGATGGTCTTTGGCATCTGGGTGGCACTTTGCCTAGATCATAGGAATTAATTAATGGAACCAACCAGACACTGAAACTATTGTTAGCATTTCTTTCACTATGCTGAAAGCTTGGGCTTCAGCATGTCCCCACAACCAGAGTATGTCTTTCTTGAACAGGTCAATTAATGAATGTAGCACATTTGAGAGATTTGGCATCAACTTGTTCAAACCGTTAATAATATGATGGACTGTTTAGGTCAGCTGTTTTCTCCGACTGTGGTTAGATCTGGTCTAATTCCACTAGCACTTAAGATGTGACCAAAGTACCAGAACTTAGTCTTTCTTTGATTTGGTTTGACTTTAACCCAGAATATTAATAGCTTGGAGCACTGCCTTTAATGTCAAATTATGCACCTCTTTATCTGAACCAAATACCTGGATGTCAAACAAAACCACAATAGCAACACCAGTGGAAGCATGGAGGTGCTTAGGAGAAATGGGAGTGGAATTTTTAACCAGATTGTTTAATGAAATTTTGGAAAGTCAGAGGATGCCTGAGGAGTGGAGAAAAGTGTTTTGGTACCTATCTTTAAGAATAAGGGGATGTGCAGAGCTGCAGTAACTACAGAGGGATAACATTGATCAGTCACAGCTTGAAGTTATGGGAAAGAGTAGTGGAAGCTAGGTTAAGAAGGGAGGTGATGATTAGTGATCAGCAGTATGGTTTCATGCCAGGAAAGAGCACTACAGATGCAATATTTGCTCTGAGAGTGTTGTTGGAGAAATACAGAGAAGGTCAGAAGGAGTTGCATTGTGTCTTTGTGGACTTAGAGAAAGCATATGACAGGGTGCCTAGAGAGGAGTTGTGGTATTGTATGAGGAAGTTGGGAGTGGCAGAGAAGTATGCAAGAGTGGTACAAGATATGTACAAGGGTAGTGGGACATTGGTGAGGACTGTGGTGGGAGTGACAGATACGTTTAAGGTGGAGGTGGGATTACATCAAGGATCAGCTCTGAGCCCTTTCTTATTTGCAGTGGTGATGGACAGGTTGACAGATGAGATTAGACAGGAGGCCCCATGGACTATGATGTTTGCAGATGACATTGTGATATGTAGTGAGAGTAGGGACCAGGTTGAGGAGACCCTGGAGAGGTGGAGATATGCTTTAGAGAGGAGAGGAATAAAGGTCAGTAGGGCTAAAACAGAATATATGTGTGTAAATGAGAGGGAGGGTAGAGGAATGGTGAGGATGCAGGGAGTAGAGTTGGTAAAGGTGAATGAGTTTAAGTACTTGGGATCAGCAGTTCAGGGTAATGGTGAGTGTGGAAAAGAGGTGAAGAAGAGAGTACAGGCAGGGTGGAATGGGTGGAGAAGAGTGTCAGGAGTGATTTGTGACATACGGGTACCAGTAAGAGTGAAAGGGAAGGTCTACAAGAGGGTAGTGAGACCAGCTCTGTTATATGGGTTGGAGATGGTAGCATTGATGAAAAGGCAGGAGTCAGAGCTGGATGTGGCAGAGTTAAAGATGTTAAGATTTGCACTGGGTGTGACTAGGATGGACAGGATTAGGAATCAGTATATTAGAGGGTCAGCTCAGGTTGGACAGTTTGGAGACAAAGCAAGAGAGGTGAGATTGCATTGGTTTGGACATGTGCTGAGAAGGGATGCTGGGTATATTGGGAAAAGGATGCTAAGGATGGAGCTGCCAAGTAATAGGAAAAGAGGAAGGCCTAAGATAAGGTTTATGGATGTGGTGAGAGAGGACATGCAGGCGGTTGGTGTGACAGAGCAAGATGCAGAGGATAGGAAGAAATGGAAACAGATGATCCGCTGTGGCGAGCCCTAACGGGAACAGCCGAAAGAAGATGATGAAAGATTTCAGGAGCTGTGGGTCTACCAAATGGCAGACTCTTAGTTTCATAGGTTCATAGGTAGGTTCTAGGCTATTGGCCCTAGGGCCTATATAAGCCTAGCCAAACAGTACCCTAACTTTTGCCACCCAAGAAAATAATTTTCCTGTGCCCCTGTCAAGCAGAGCCACAGAAGTGATCCCCAGGGTGAATTTCCTATCTCCCATCCAATCATCAAGATTTTTCTTGTAGAGTGCTAATGAGGAGCTTTGTTTGATACAGATAGGTAGTTTGTTTGTCTTGAACTAGAACCTTCCGACTGGAGTAATGAAGGTTGTCAGATTTTGTCTTTTTTCCTCTAGGGATATTTGCCAGAACTCACTGAAAGTATCTAGCATGGAAAACACTTTAGCATTGATAAGTTTAGGAGTATTGTTTTCTAATGTAGGTAGAATCAACCTTTCTTGCAAACTGCAATATTAGGCTTCTTTAGATTGACACATTCTCAAACACTGCCATTTTTATTAGTGGGACCACTGGTGTACACCACTCAGTTAAATTACACTTTCTATCATACTAAGGCTTTACATTGTTTTAAGTTCTGCCTCTACTTCAGACAGCATAAGAAATGGCACTCTCCTGGGTGTGGTGAAGGCATATTGAACAGCATTCTATTTTCATTTACTCTTGACTGGTTCACAGTTAAGCATGCCAACTTCTCTAAATGCATCCACACTGACTTTATTGCAAGCTGCAGCTCTGCTGAGCAGATTATTTATGTACAGAACATCCAACACTTACACCCAGGACTCAGCCCTACCCCTTCTACTCATACATGGCTACAAAGCTACCATCAAGATTCATGTTCCATGCAGGCCTACAAATATCTGTCTTTGCTTCATGTAACTGTGGCCACCTTGTGCAATGTCTATAGGTAACATGTGATATCACAGTAACAGCTGCTCCTGTATCCATCTTGTATCTCACACACAAACAGGAAGTTTCACTTGCCAGTCTTCTTCAGTATCAGACTCAGGAGTGACTGAACCAAGGAAAATGATTTCTGAACATTGTCTTCAGTTGTTTTTTTTTTTTTTTCATAAGCACCTTCTTTAAATAACTTTATCTTACATATGACAGAAAAATGACCCAGCCTTTTACATCTCTTATACCTTCTGCCTAATGCTGTACACTTTTCTGACTTGGCAAAGTAACAACTTTACCTTGTGCACTTTGTCGGCTTACACTCTGCTTGTCATGTACTGGCTTGCTTTGACTAGCATTAGAGTTTCTTTAAACTTGCCATTCTGTCTGAATTTTCCTTCATATATATAATTTGCCATATTTAAATTAACATTTTGCCTATTTACTAATCCAGCCTCCCTGGCAAATTGTGTGGCCTTTTCTAAAGTTACAGTTATTTTAACTTATAACCTTTAGGTAGTTCTATGTGCCCCAAACCATTCACAGTTCTGTCCGTAATTTATTATTTTTTGTTCCATTAAACCCACGTTTTCAACCAGTTTATAAAAGTGCCTCACAAAACTGCAACACATTCACCTTTGGCTTATACACATCTATAAAACAAAATGTTCACAACTTACTGACTCATATATAACACTCTGGCTCTCAAAAAATGAAAAGGAAGCAAATTTTGTCTCACTCTGACCCACTCCTCACTGGGAGGTGGTGTGTTTCCCCTCTGCTTATAAGAGGCTGCCTCTGAACTAGTCAATACTTCAGTGGTTTGACACCAAGTATCAATATTCCCTTCTGCATCCCATTTTTAACTAGGTTGAGGGGCAGTCAAAGTGTGGCCTCAGGCCCTCCTTTCGGATCCCCCTACTTTTCTTGGGCTGCTAGTCTGGGTGTTTTTTGGTATTAGTGTTATTCTTGTACAGGTACAGAATCAGTTATAAGGGAAGCTGAGGGCATACTTGGGAACAGCAAACACCACTCGAATAGTTGGATGAGTAGGCTGGCATGGGTGGAGGTATGCACCAAGCAGCAGCAGCTAGACTCTTCTCTGGTGATACTGGTCTGTGTTATGCTTTGATTTTAGAATTCATGCAGATGAAGTGAATTTAGTTGTACAATGTTGTGTGATCTTCAATAAATGGTCACAGTGTCTTTGTGTGCATTTTATTATTTGGTGAGGGCTGCAGTATGACTGCATGTTGCTTCAGCTTCCTTCCCCATTAAATATAACAACGTATTTACCAGGATTTCTTCTTATTGTTGGTCTAATTTGGTTACTGCTCCAAAATATGCCAACTGCTGCTTACAAGCAGGCTAGCCAAGTAGTTTAGAAAAGTCAAACAGCTCAGGTGAGTTAAACTTGGTCATTTTTGACAAAAAATGCATTTCTTGGGCCAAGCAGCATAACATTAGTAAAATAACCACTTTGTATGGTGAATTAGGTTTTGCTAAAAATGACGTACTGTGACCTTAGCGAACACCACACAGCTCATTAGTGCTGTTTCTAACTGGAATACTGGTTTCATTTTTATTTATTTTTAATTTATAAAGAAGACCCATGTTATTGCACCATGTCACAGTGTGCACCTCTGGTTACAGTGCTGAATGGCATTGTCATTCATATCAGGCATTTCAACCAAACACACACATTTTAAAATGGCTGCTTAGTAAAGTGATATTAACATTTCAGTCATAAACTCACTAACACTAGGCACCAGGTATGTATGATGGGATGCAGTCATTCTCAAAATGGCAATATTAGACAATGTGAAAATGCTTTTAATGCACATTCACAGTATACACAGATTCAAGCTGCTTTACTAACTTGCCATCACACCATAAAAAGCAAAATGTAGCATTAAAGAACACTAACACTTTATTATTTAGCTAATAATGCAAGGCTCTTAGCATAAACAATACAAAACCAGCTGCATGTGTTGCTAATATAAAATTAACAGTTTAGCGCTAAGTAATCTGCACTGCAAAGCAGAGATATAGTGGGGGAAGGAAAAGGGCACTGCAGTTTATATCCACACCAGCTAGTCATGTGTTTCATCAGTTTTTAATTTCATAGAAGAGTACATTGCTGCTTGCAATAATGGGATTGCAGAAATAGGAAGAAAATAAATAAATCACAGGAGTGACTTAAGAGCATATGTTAATGAGTCTGTTAGCTGTCAGTGTGGCGTACCTGACTAATTAGTTTTTGGTTTCCCAACAGGTAGTGTAATCGAATAGTATCAACCACAACACAGGAGCTGCAACCACAATAAGGCAGCATGCATATTAGGTTTCAGAAACATCTGCCTCTACCACCCTGAAAAATGAATTTTCTTCATAAGCAAACCACAAACAATGCAAAGTAAGCAATGTGATTGTGAATATGTGACAGTATAAGGTGATATGGCCTTAGGTTGTGGTTAGAAATGACATTAATTATCTTACGTCTGATAGAAATAGCATGAATTAATCAACATTCACTGTCATAAAAAGAAATTGCATTCTTAGAAAGTGTATCAGCCTACCAAGCCTCATCTATTGTACAGACTTTGTGACTTCTGGAACCAAATATAACACACCTTATGTTGTTGATGATTTGAAGAAGATACTGGCATCCAGATTTTCTGCGTCTCTGGCATTAAACTTGAGTCTTACATGGAATATTTTTGTGGCTTTTTGTTACAATTATATTTGCCATTTAGACTTAAAGCATTACTTTTGAACTACTCTGCTCCTTATTTTACTGTTTTTTTCATGTTATGAGGAGTGCTACATTCATATTTTTATATTAGGACATGTCACTATTTTTTTTTTTTTTTTAGTTTCATTATATTTCAGCTACTTAAATGTTTGATATTTGAATGGACTAGGCAAAGGTCCTGATATTCAAATTGTTATTCTTACATACTGCTATGACAGCAGATGTGTTAAACCAGTGGTTTTCAACCTTTTTATACTTGGGGACTTGTGAAAATCGGAGAATTATTTTGGGGGCCACTAAGGCAGAAATAAAAAAACATTATTTATAAGGAACCAATTAAAACAATCACTGTTTGAGCTTTGTATGACAAAGGATATGAAGTCTGAAACTTCAGTCAATTTATGAGGAAACAGACCAGTTGAGAGGTATGCTACCTACCTACCTACCTCTTACACACACACACACACACACACACACACACACACACACACACACACACACACACACACACACACACACACCTACCCATAGCTCTCAAACAAAAATGGACAAATCCCAACAGAATCAGGGACAAATCAAGAAATAATCAGGGACACTCTTCATATATTAGTATTATTAACTTGAGACATTGACAAAATAACAGAACATGAGTGAATATGCATTATTCTAAAGTAAAAGAAGTCTGTAATTCTAATTATTGTCATTATTTATTAAGTGTAATTCATCACTTTTTCTCCACAAGTCACCACTTTTAGGTAGGTTTAAGAGGGACAGAGTTAAAACTTCAGTTAAAGTCACGGATGTCCCTGAAAATCAGGGACAGTTGACAGGTATGCACCCACCTACCTACCTACCTCCCTCTTATGCATACAAACACACACACCTACTTCCATCCCTCCCTCCTTCCCTCCCTCTTAAACAGACACACACATACCTCCCTCTTACACACACACATACACACACACACACACACACACGCCCCACACACATGCCTACCTACCTCCTTGTTACACACACACACACACACACACACACACACACACACACACACACACACACACACACACACACACACCTACCTTCCTCCCTCCTTCTCTCTCTCTCTCTTAAACACACACACAGACACACACACATGTGCACTTGTACACACACACACACACACAGACACACAAACACAGAAACACACACCTACCTTCCTCCTCCTTCTCTCTCTCTCTTAAACATACACACACACACACACACACACACACACACACACACACACACACACACACACACGCCTACCTACCTCTCTCTTATGCACACAAACACACACACACACCTACCTCTCTCCCTCCTTCCCTCTCTCTTAAACACACACAAACCTACCTTCCTCTTATACACACATATACACACACATACACACACACACACACACACACACACACACACACACACACACACACACACACACACACACACACACACACACACACACACACTAGCAGCACCAAACAGTTAACATTTATATACCAGAAGGCTATCTGAAACAGCATGTTGATTGCAAACTGTGTATTGGAAGTAGTTGACTGTGACTGCTTTGAGCCAAAAAGATTGCAATTTAAAGAATGATAGTTTAACTGCATGATAGTTGAACTGTAAAATGTAAGGAAAAGTGTGCGAGAAGGAATGGAGAAGTTCGGGAGGATGGGAGAGATTTTATGGGAAATTGGTTGGATCAGTATCCAGATGAGTAAGAGGAGAGGGGATAGGGGAAGAGAAAATAGTCCCATCGATAAGGGCTACATTCAGATTAGAGAGGAGGCTAATGTAACTTATGCAGTCTAGAATATATCATCATTACAGCAGCAGTAACATTGCACCTCCAGTGTCATGTGAGCTCAAGGGTTTTGTTCAACTGCAGCCGATCAGTAGAATTTATAGAAAAGGATTTAGATTTCTATACTTTGGGCTTAAAACAGAAAAGCAATGGTGACTGCATATTTTGCATGCAGTAGTGGTGGTGTAGAGAACAGCAGCGTGGTTGGATTGTGACCTGAGGTTATATAATCTCTTTCTAATAGGATGCCTATAAATAGTAAATCTATACATTGGCTACAGCAAAAGTAATGCGCAACAGACTATCTTTGAGGGAAGTTTAAGTGAACTAAAACAGCTTATGTTTTCATTTTTGCTTATGTAAGAAACAAAAATTAAAAACCTGAGAATACAGAAGTAAGAAAAAGGAATCGGTGCCCAGGTAACAGTGCCAGTTACGGCACATTGATAAGCAACCATGGAATAGCCTGCTGAACAAGATGGTCTTAGAGGGGACACAAGAGAATCAAGAAAACCATGAATGCCACAATTCCATGTTTGACATTACTGAGGGAGCAGGAGGGTAAGGCTACAGGTGTTATTGCTCAACTGTTGAGTGTTCATCATAGGCTCAAGCCACAAGCAGATGTGCATGGAACTGCACAAAAATTCCAGAGCTTCTCCCAAATCCAGAGTCAGCTGTGGTCCTTAAGAGCATTTACCATTTATCAGGAAACAGAATCAATTAAAAAGAGCATTAGATTCCCAAAACTCAGCTGGACTATAGCCACAGTAGGGTCTGCACTAATAATGATTTTCTTCTGGATAGTGGTAAGGGGAATGCAATTAGTTTCATTATATAAACAGCTAATGCAAGACAAGTAAAAAATTCAGGTGGCTTTAACCAGTCGAGATCTGAATCTTTGTGACTGACAAAATGCTGACTTTCTTAAAACAGTGAATGCATTGTCATTTACCTGATAAGACTGCAGTTTGCAGATATGATAATTTCACAGCAATATGTAAAAATTCCATGTTAAGTCACTCTGGTTGGAATTGTCCAGTCTGGCAAAGAAAATGCAGAAAGAAAAAAAAGTACTCGTACTGCAAAGACGAAATTGCCAGCTTATACAATGTATTGGCTCTCAGAAATACACAAGAAGCTGTTAGTAATTGGTTGTTTGGGACCATTCCTAGCTCTTTTGTAGTTCACTGCTTAAAATCCGCCTCTGGGTGTTTTTTTCTGGCTATACTGCTCAGACAAGCTCCACGTGGGTTTAGAGAGTGGTCCTAGCAGCAAGAAACTCGAAAAAGCGACTACCTTCTGGATTTAAGTATCTTTGCTTTTTTTTCACTGAAAATAGCTTCTGCTGCTTACTTTAAACTAGCCTGAACTGTTTTTTTACTGATTACTGCATTTATTTTAAAAATTGCACTTAAAGTTACATTTAGTCGAATTTAGTCGAAAGTTTGCTGTTTGTTTGTTTAATTGAACTGTGGAGGCTGCCCACTAAAGTGTGCTAGCCTGTGTAACTAATTTATCACTGTCTCTGCATTTTCTGTGTATTTCTGCAAAAAAAAAACAAAAAAACAAAAAAATAATCCTTGTTTTCCCGCCTTTTTTGACTAGTTTAGACCAGTATACAGGCATTGCTGTATTCTGGGCTGTGGTGTAGTTCCTGTGTTGTCCATTACCTTACTTGGATAAAAGGAAGTTTCTTTGCTCACCAGTGGGAGTGGGGAGCCTTGAGCAGCCTACCTATCCTTGGGGGAAGTGACCTCAGCACAAGAAGCTGTTAGTAATTGGTTGTTTGGGACCATTCCTAGCTCTTTTGTAGTTCACTGCTTAAAATCCGCCTCTGGTCGTTTTTTTCTGGCTATACTGCTCAGACAAGGTCCACGTGGGTTTAGAGAGTGGTCCTAGCAGCAAGGAACTCGAAAAAGCAACTAGCTTCTGGATTTAAGTATCTTTGCTTTTTTTCACTGAAAATAGCTTCTGCTGCTTACTTTAAACTAGCCTGAACTGTTTTTTTACTGATTACTGCATTTATTTTAAAAATTGCACTTAAAGTTACATTTAGTCGAATTTAGTCGAAAGTTTGCTGTTTGTTTGTTTAATTGAACTGTGGAGGCTGCCCACTAAAGTGTGCTAGCCTGTGTAACTAATTTATCACTGTCTCTGCATTTTCTGTGTATTTCTGCAAAAAAAAAAACAAAAAAATCCTTGTTTTCCCGCCTTTTTCGACTAGTTTAGACCAGTATACAGGCATTGCTGTATTCTGGGCTGTGGTGTAGTTCCTGTGTTGTCCATTACCTTACTTGGATAAAAGGAAGTTTCTTTGCTCACCAGTGGGAGTGGGGAGCCTTGAGCAGCCTACCTATCCTTGGGGGAAGTGACCTCAGCACAAGAAGCTGTTAGTAATTGGTTGTTTGGGACCATTCCTAGCTCTTTTGTAGTTCACTGCTTAAAATCCGCCTTTGCACGGCTTTGCGCGGTTGTGCGCATAGCGCCGGTTAAACAAGGTTAAACTTGGTTAAACAAGGTTAAACTTTTTCTGGCTCCGCCAAGTCTGCTCTTCAATTTTTCCCTTAGAACTGTTCTACTTGCAATCTAAACAGCCTATACTCTATCTGAAAAGCTCAGCACTTGCTCCTAAAGCATTTTGTATACAGGTAAAGCACTCTTAAACAAACGAAAAGTACTTCATTCACCTAAATTCTGTTGAGTACCCATTTCCCTATAGGTCCTTTCTGACATCAGTTACACAGCAATCTTTTTCACTATTTCTAGCATGTCAAAGGGTCAGTTGCTAGCGTCCTCTCCTGTTCAGCTGGTGAATCTGGGAATCTTGAGGCAATGTTACAATTGCCTCATGTACACAGACAACCCTCTCCTCCTCCCAGCAAATACAAACATATGCGAGAGATGCAACTATATAGCCAAACTGGAGGCTGAGCTCTCTCAATTCAGTACTGGCAAGACCAGTCAGGAGGAGAAGGTAACCACGCACACCACAAACCCAGACTCACATAGAACTATCACAACTGCAAACCAAACACATAAACACACAAAAACATACTCGGAGGCACTGATTAAAAATCTACCAAAACAACAGAGGCCTCCAAAGCAGACACCCAAGCAACCACCACCTCAAGACATAGCAAATGCAACACATAGTTCACAAAGTCAGTGTGTTAAACAGTCACAGCCCTTAAGGCCAAACAACATGCCAGACACACTTGTAATAGGTGACTCCATAGTCAGGCACACTGACGTCCCGCTCACCAGACTGAACAAGGAGAGGGTCACAGTAAGCTGCCTGTCGGGAGCTAGAATCCGCCACATAACACAAGCACTCAGGTCACTCCACAGCAAGTACAAATATGACTCAGTCATTGTACATGCAGGTGTGAACGACCTGAGATGTACCTCCCTGGACTACATGAAAAGAGACATAGAGGAGCTCTCTGATTATGTAGCCCAGGCCAGTATGACCCTGACCCTGAGCAGCATCTTACCCTCACCAAGAATGATGCCACAGTACAAAGACAAAATGATCAGTTTTAACAATTGGCTTAATTACTGGTGTCATTCTAAGGGGATCCAGTGTCTGTCTGCTTGGGATGACATGCTTGACAAGCCACGCTGCTTTGCAAGGGATGGTTTGCACCTGTCACCCCTGGGCTTCCGGATATTGGCCAAGGCTCTTGCCACCCCCATAGTGCCTTTTTAGGCAAGGCTCAAATGACAAACCTACCTCCCTAGAAAACACAAGTGGAAAAAAACTAAGGGTAATGCTGCTCAATGCCAGAAGTCTAAACCTCAAGATGCACGCCCTCGAAGCCCTCCTCAGTATGGAGAACATTGATGTCTGTGCAGTGACTGAAACCTGGTTCAAGGCTCCTGAGAGCACCCCAGCACTATCAGGTTTTACCTCATATCATGCTTTCCGGCCCCAAAACTTGGACAGAACCACAAAAGGAGGGGGAGTATCCATTTTCATCAAAGATACCCACACCTCCAGGTTAGTGTCAACGCACAAAGCATCGGAGACTATCCAGGTGCAACTAACCATAGGCAAAACTGCCTTACAGTTTGTAGCATGCTACAGACCACCCTCTCAAACTCAGGAACCCCACACAGCCTTCCTGAAGACACTGGAGAGTATGAATGTCTCTCCAAATACCATCATTTTGGGAGACTTCAACTACCCAAACATAGACTGGGAACATTACTCAAGCCCCAACACTCTAGCCCAAAGGTTCTTAGAATTCATAAACTCAAATGCAATGGAACAACTAGTCACCATTCCCACAAGAGGAGACAATATACTAGACCTGATCATCACAAACATGGGGACAAAATGCTCCACACCGAAGTACATCCCTCTTTGGTAAGATCAGACCATAAATTAATCTCACTGGAAATCCACATCCCGCCCCCACCCCTGCACAAAAGACCACAGTGAAGAACTTCTCAAAAGCAAACTTCACACTTCTTAAGACTGAAGTGGTATCTTTCAAGGCCCCTGGGCCAGTGGAAACCACAACCCACACTGCCGAATCCTTTGCAAATGCCTTCTATGGGCACCTTCAAGAATGCATGGATCATGCAATCCCAAATAAAACCAAGACCCATTTCCCCAAAGGCAGGCGACCGGTCTGGTGGACCCCAGCCATAAACAAACTTTACAACAGAAGGAGGAAGCTACTACATGACAGAGCAAAATCCCTAAAAGGTAAGGCATCTCTGATCAGTACTAGCAAAAACTACGATCACTCATAAAATCATCCAAGGCCAACTTTGAGAGAAAAATCGCAAATGACACAAAAGACAATCACAAGGCCTTCTTTAGCTATGTTAGAAACCTGGGTGGAAACTCCCAGATATGCTCAGAGTTAGTCCAAAATGACACAAAATACACTGAACCCACTGACATTGCCAACATTCTGGCAGACAGGTTCAGTGCAAATTTCTCCTCCCCCTCTCCCCCAAAAGGAGAAATAACTATCCCAGCAGAGTGTAGCCTCCCTAACATCTCAGATGCCCAGGTGAGAGCCGCCCTCTCTAAAGCTAAAAACACAGCATCAATGGGTCCGGATGGTGTCCCGGGCTGTGTGCTACATGAACTCCAAGAGGAACTAAACCCACTCTTAAGGCTGCTGTTTAATCTTAGCCTTACCACAGGATTCGTACCCAAAGAGTGGCGTACGGCAACAGTGGTCCCACTTCACAAAGGCGGTGCTTCTACGGACCCTGGAAATCACTGCCCCATAAGCCTGACGAGCCTGGTCTGCAAAGCTATGGAGAGGATCATTATGGAACTCATAAACAAAGACATTGGGGACCTACAGACATTGGATCCTACCCAATTTGGCTTTGTCAAGGGCAGATCCTGCCTTCTGAACTTGGTCGACTTTTTTGAAACAGTCACTAAGGCCATTGATGAGGGTAAGGCAGTTCACACAGCCTACCTTGACCTTGCAAAAGCCTTTGACACAATACCCCACTCGGGCATCATAGACAAACTCACCAGCTTAAATGTAAACCCATATGTCACAAGATGGGTTGCAAACTGCCTCAAGGACAGAACCCACAGGGTCAGAGTTGCTGGAGCTATGTCAGACTCTAAGCCAGTCACAAGCGGTGTCCCACAGGGCTCAGTCCTGGGACCCCTCTTGTTCGGCATTTATTTTTCCGAGGTACAGGCAAACATAGGAGGATTGTGGCTGACAAAGTTCGCAGATGACTGCAAACTGGGCGCCATAATTGATACTCCAGCGGACACAAACATCCTTCAGAGAGGCCTCATAGAAACGGATAATTGGTGCCAGAGCCATGGCCTTAAGCTAAACGCCAAAAATGTATAGTCATACCCTTTGGGAAAAACAAGGTACCGACAAATTACCACATAGGCGGTAATCCATTAAGTACAGAAGAGGTAATCAGGGACCTAGGGACCCAGGTTGATAGTAACCTCTCATTTGACACTCACATAGCCAAAGTGGTTAGGAAGACCTTCTATATTGCCCACCTTATCATGAAGGGTTTCACATCTAGATCAAGAGAGGTCATTGTGCCCCTGTACTCTTCTCTTATCAGGCCAATGATTGAGTACAATGCCCCATTTGGGATGTATCTCACCCGACACCTGCAGCAGTTGGAAAGACCCCAAAAGTTCCACACCAAGAGGATAAAGGGTCTTAAACATATGTCATATGCTGCCCGACTGAAAAAACTCCAGCTCTATTCAGTCGCATACCGCCTACTCAGAGGTGATCTGTGCCTGACGTACAAGGCCATGTCCAATCCTGAATTAATGGACATGCTCCACCTCAGAAAATCCAAATCCATCAGAGCCACGAGAACAAGTGACTTAAACCTCAACACAGAAATAAATAGAACGTGCTGGAGGGACAGATTCATAACCCAGAGGCTCCCTACACTCTGGAACAGAATCCCAGTCCATGTTAGGCAGAGCCCCTCACTGACTCTTTTCAAGAGAAATCTCGACGAGTGGATGGGAGATCGTAGGTTTACCCCGGGGGTCATCTCTTTGTCACTACTAGACAGAGGCATAGTAAACTAAACCCTAAAAGGGCGTAGTATTCTCATCCTAAGGGGTGGTGTAGGCCACATACACTCTGGCTAGGCTTATAAATGCCCTAGGGCAGATAGCCTAGTACGAACCTATGAACCTATGAACCTATATATGAGGTAAAGGTGGGAGATGATGGCTGGTACATAATGGTATGTCTCAATTCCAATGAACCTGGACACAGTGGAGGACTGGCATTCGTCGCTAATGTGGCCTTTGAAGTCAGACACCTATTATGTTTGTGCATAGAGTTGTTTTAGATAAGTTGTGGGATATATTACTTTACAAGGTCATGGTTCAAATGAAACTGTGAGTAGAATGTTAGGCACTTGTGGTCTATGAACATACCTGCATGCAGTCCCCTTCATTTACATCTACAAGGGTAAGGTTCAATGAACATTTCTGTTATGGGGTAAATTAGTATTTTACAAACCTTCAAATTATACCTGAAAACAGGCACCAAATGAAGGAAAATACAGGATGGTGGAGGAACTACGTGTTGTGGTGCATAATGTAAATGGCAACCTGTGATGGAACAATGGATGCATTAATATTGCTGCATTTTACAAGACAGGGATTCCTCACATGGCATATTGAAATGTATTCCATACATTTTAAAACGTTGTACTGTTAAAAATAAATTGTACTGCATTTTGAAAATACTGGAAGTACAGTAAACATGGTTAAGACTTTGGGTTGCTAACATTTTATTTTGTAGTTCTAGATTTGATTCTGTCAGTTGCCAATTCAGTACTTTGTGATTCTGAGAATGTGACTTAACTAGATATTGCTTCTTGGATGCTCCTGAAAAGAATTAAGCATATGCTGTGGGTACTGTGTAATTATAATGAATAAAAATAAATGCAGCTTCATAAGGTCTTAGTAATATTATGTTCAAAACTTTAAACTTTCTAAGCTGCCTTTTTAGGAGTAACAAACATCAAATTAAAACATCAGCACAGGGTTAAAATATACAAGTCGTTATAAAGATTTGATATGTATCTAAATAGTCCTTGATTAACCTCACTCTGAGTAACTCTGAGTAACTTTGTTTCCCACATTTTATCTACTTGTATCATAAAGAATTTATCTGTTTTGCACAGCCCAGAAAGATAGAATGCTGATTGTAGAACATTTGGCAGGGAGCACAACTTGTAGCAATAACTGCTGTTAAGATTCTGTGTATGCACTGAGTAGCATAAGCTTGTATTATAAACTGTGATTCAGACATATAACTGGCAGACAAAACAGGAGGCGAGAGGTTGTGTCTAAAGAGATAACAAAGTTGGGGGGTAGCTTTCCCTCTGCCAACAAACAACTGTAATTGAAACTATAAAAATACCTCAGACATGTAATGTGCTTTTTCATATAAGGAGAATATGATAATTATGGCAACATTATTTAATATATATATATATATATATATATATATATATATATATATATATATATATATATATATGATATAATGCAATATACTATGATGTAATAAATAAATACATTGTTTTATGTATTATTTGCTTTACTGTTAGTGTTATGGCCCAGTTCAAGTTTCTCACTTAGGAATAACGACAGAATCCTCATTTGTGATAAACTGTAAACTTTTTTGAATCATCATCTTCTTTCGGCTTTTCCCATTAGGGGTCGCCACAGCGGATCATCTCTTTCCATTTCTTCCTATCCTCTGCATCTTGCTCTGTTACACCAACCACCTGCATGTCCTCTCTCACCACGTCCATAAACCTTATCTTAGGCCTTCCTCTTTTCCTCTTACCTGGCAGCTGCATCCTTAGCATCTTTTTCCCAATATACCCATCATCCCTCCTCAGCACATGTCCAAACCAACGCAATCTCATCTCTCTTGCTTCGTCTCCAAACTGTCCAACATGAGCTGACCCTCTAATATACTGATTCCTAATCCTATCCCTCCTAGTCACACCGAGTGCAAATCTTAACATCTTTAACTCTGCCACATCCAGCTCTGACTCCTGCCTTTTTGTGAATGACACTCTCTCCAACCCATATAACGTAGCTGGTCTCACTACCCTCTTGTAGACCTTCCCTTTCACTCTTACTGGTACTCGTCTATCACAAACCTCTCCTGACACTCTGCTCCACCCATTCCACCCTGCCTGTACTCTCTTCTTCACCTCTCTTCCACATTCACCATTACTCTGAACTGTTGATCCCAAGTACTTAAACTCGTCCACCTTTACCAACTCTACTCCCTGCATCCTCACCATTCCTCTACCCTCCCTCACATTTACACACATATATTCTGTCTTAGCCCTGCTGACCCTCATTCCTCTGCTCTCTAGAGCATATCTCCACCTCTCCAGTGTCTCCTCAACCTGATTCCTACTCTCACTACAGATCACAATGTCATCTGCAAACATCATAGTCCACGGGGCCTCCTGTCTGATCTCATCTCAACCTGTCCATCACCACTGCAAATAAGGAAGGACTCAGAGCTGATCCTTGATGTAATCCCACCTCCACCTTAAACGGATCTGTCACTCCCACTGCAGTCCTCACCACTGTCACACTACCCTCATATATATCCTGTACCACTCTTACATACTTCTCTGCCACTCCCGACTTCCTCATACAATACCACAACTCTTCTCTAGGCACCCTGTCATATGCTTTCTCCAAGTCTACAAAGACACAATGCAACTCCTTCTGACCTTCTCTGTATTTCTCCAACAACACTCTCAGAGCAAATATTGCATCTGTAGTGCTCTTTCCTGGCATGAAACCATACGGCTGATCACTAATCATCACCTCCCTTCTTAACCTAGCTGCTACTACTCTTTCCCATAACTTCAAGCTGTGACTGATCAGTTCTATCCCTCTGTAGTTACTGCAGCTCTGCACATCACCCTTATTCTTAAAGATAGGTACCAAAACACTTTTGCTCCACTCCTCAGGCATCTTCTGACTTTCCAAAATTTCATTAAACAATCTGGTTAAAAATTCCACTGCCATTTCTCCTAAGCACCGCCATGCTTCCATTGGGATGTCATCTGGGCCAACAGCCTTTCCATTCTTCATCCTCTTCATAGCTGTCTTTACTTCCTCCTTGCTAATCTGTTTCACTTCCTGATTTACTATCCCTACATCATCCAACCTTCTCTCTCTCTCTCTCTCTCTCTCTCTCATTCTCTTCATTCATCAGCCTCTCAAAATACTCTTTCCATCTACTCAACACACTCTCCTCTCTTGTGAGTACCTTTCCCTCACTATCCTTTATCACCCTTACTTGCTGCACATATTTCCCAGCTCTGTCCCTCTGTCTAGCCAATCGGTACAGGTCCTTTTCTCCCTCTTTAGTGTCCAATCTCTCATAAAACTCTCCAAACGCCTTATCCTTAGCTTTCGCCATCTCTCTTTTTGCCATGCGCCTCATCTCCTTATACTCATGTCTACTTTCTTCATCTCTTTGACAATCCCACTTCTTCTTCGCCAGCCTCTTCCTCTGTATACTCTCCTGTACTTCCTCATTCCACCACCAGGTCTCCTTGTCCTCCTTCCTCTGTCCAGATGTCACACCAAGCACCTTTCTAGCAGTCTCCCTTACTAGCAGGGACATTGGGAGGCATATGCACTGTACTGATTTCAGTACAACTTTTTTAGAAGGGGGTAGCTTTTTTTGAAAAAACCCCCCAAAAAAAACGTACGTATTTAAAGGGTGTTAGCTCCTTTAAGGAGGAAACCGTAAAGGTCAGAAGTGAGCTCACATCATGTCCGGCTGGCTGCGAGCGGGAAACAATCTGAGTTGGAACTTGGAAGGCAAGCAATGGATTCGCGAGCGGGCATTCACAAATGGATTATCAGAAGGCAAGTGTGTGAAGCAAGGGCGTTCACAAATGGATTAGGCATGGAAGGAAGGCAATCAACAATTGAAGTGTGTGTGTGTGTGTGTGTGTGTGTGTGTGTGTGTGTGTGTGTAAATGCCTCCACATAATACACCTGCTGGCTATAGGTGTTCAGGCTCAAACCCTGTACCTTTGCTTCAGGGTAAGAACAGCCTAAAGTCCCTAACCACCACCATTTCTGAACTTTGTTCAGATTTGCTTTTCTAATGGTTGTGAGCTATGATGAGAACTGAAGTTGCATTTCTCCCATTATTGTTTTTGATGTTTGTCCAGGTTTTTTGTGCTAAGGTGTGAAGTGAGAACTGAACTTGTATTCCCTCATTATTGGCTTTGTTTGTCCAGGTTTTTTGTGCTAAGAGGTTGAGAGCTATCTAAATGATAGCCATTAAGTTTGTCTTCCTATTTTTCAAACTGCTGATTTAGCATAGTTGTATGTTGCACTGACTATAGTGCATATGATTCTGGGTTCAAGACATGCATAGTGATAACACAGCATTTTATTCTTGCAACTTTTCAAAATTATACAAGCAATGTTTAAAATGTGTCCCTGTTTTTTGGGCTTTTGTCCCCCCCCCCCAATAAATGTTGGCTTTTTCCAGATTTCTTGTGCTGCAAAGTTCAGAGATACAGCTGAGTGTCAACATTTTACAAGGAGCTGAGAGCTGCAGGGGAACTTGAGTTTAGTGCTGCTTATGCAGTGTCTGCTTTTACTGTTAATAGCACAACAGGTAGTGTACTTGCTTTTGATGCAGAAGGCTGTGGGTTCTTCTCCCACAGTAGGTAGATGCATTGCTGATACTGTACTGTGTTGTAAAGGGGGGTGGATGCTGTAGTCTGTTTTGGCGAAGATATCTAGTAGTAACTATGAACCTGTTATCAGTTTGCCATCCATTCCCTATTGCAATATTACTAGCGTATCATTGTTTTTAATGCAACATAGGCAATTTATTCCTCAAGGGCAACAGGCACATTATTTGTAGATGAAACCATGAAATATAAAGTTGTTTGCTAGCAGCAGCCTCTTCATTAGTTACAGATTTCTCTAATGTGGAATTATGTAGATGGCTTTTACTAGTTCAGAGATTGTGCATATTTACTGATACTGGTGGACTGCAGAAGTTTGAGTAGACTTTTATGATGGAAGGTATATCAAAGAGCACGTGTATGTTTCATGTGCAAGGGGCCTATGATTTGAAAACAGCCCAAAGTTAATCTTTATCTGCCACTGGCAAAATGTATTTTATTTGAATGTGGGTTTCAATGCTGTTTTAATGAATGTGAGTTTCAAGGGCAGAGAAGTTTTAATGCTAAGTCTAGTTTTATTGCGAGACTGCATTGCTTTGTTTAGCAGATATTTATTGGTGTTTGTGCTGTAAAATGCAAAATAAAACTTTTTCTGGCAAATCATTTAGGAATGAAGTCACTAAATAATGACTGACGTTAAGTTTCAGACGTCATAATCTTCAGAAAAATGCATGCTAAAGCAAGACCTGATATTCTAGCAACTGTCTTAAGTTTATACAAGGTCAATTTTTAGTACTGTTTGTATGTTCCCCCAATATATTTGGCCTTGTCCAGATTTCCTGCATTAAGAGGTTGAGAGGTATGTGCAAATAAATTGCTTTATAGAATTAGGAATATCCAAACGTCTCAACTGTCCCCAATTTTTGGCTCAAAATGTTGCTCTCCCCCTAATAATCTCCGCAAAATAGCAATTTTGGAAGAAAACGTGGAGGGTTTACTTTACTTTTATAAATAACTGTAATGATCAGAGTTATACATTACTTTTATTTCAGAAATGCATGTAGATTCTCTAATTTTGTCAGCTGCTCTAAGTTAACTGTGCTCATATTAAAATGGTGTCCCTTCTTTGACAGGTTCCCAGCTGTATTGTCTGGCAATTTTATATTTTTGCATCACATTTTTGGTCTGTTTTTCATAAAATTGTGGTTTTCTGGCAAATTAATGGCAAGTCATTAAAGACTGAAGTTAGAAAATAATGGCAGACATTTGAGTTTCAGATTTCATACCTTTCAGAAAATTTGTACTAATGCAAGACCTACTACTAAGTTTATAAGAGCAATATTTTAAAAAATGTCCTTATTTTTGGGCCTATGCCTCAGTTTTATTTATGAGTTTGTTGCTCTAAGAGGTTGAGAGGTGTGTGTGTGTGTGTGTGTGTGTGTGTGTGTGTGTGTGTGTGTGTGTGTGTGTGTGTGTGTGTGGTAGGTAGGTAGCATACCTCTCAACTGTCCAAATTTTGCAGAATGTCCAGATTTTTGCCCCATATTTTTTGTCTGTTCCTCATAAATTTTGTGATTTTCTAGAAAATCATTGAAGGCTGAAGTTGCTAAATAATGACAGACATTTGAGTTTCAGACTTCATGTCCTTTAGAAAAATTCATACTAGCACAAATCCTGTTATTCTAGCAACTTTCTCATACTAGCACAAATCCTGTTATTCTAGCAACTTTCTAAGTTCATGAGAACATTATTTAATATCTGTCCCTAGGCTTTGTCCATATTTCTTGCACTAAGAGGCAGGTAGGGGTGTGTGTGTGTGAATGAAACATCCTAGTTAGGGGTAGCAGGTGGTTAGTAATTTACTCAAGCTCAAAACCTGTACCTTAGTTACAGAAAACAAAAGCATAAATTCTCTACCCCAACTACCATGCTGCACTTTTCAAAGAACTGACATTTTAGGTTAATTTTCAATTCAAGGAACCGAGTTTGAGTGAATTTATATTATATTACTGAAGAGGCATTACAGCGAATGCCTCTTCATCGACACTAAAAGAGCGAACCGTGAATTACGAGAATGGCCGTAGCTTGGCTGGGGAGGGGGGTAGCAGTTTGAGAGCTGTGAGTACAAATTTGAAAATCCTAGCTACACCCCTGCTTACTAGTTCTGCTGTAGTTACCCAGCTATTCGGTAACTCTCCACTGCCTCCCAGTGCCTGTCTTAACTCTTCCCTAAACTCCACTTCACAATCACCCTTTTTTAACTTCCACCATTTAATCCTTGGCACTGCTTTCACACTCCTCCTCCTCTTCTTGATCACCAACGTCATCCTACAGACCACCATTCTATGCTGCTTAACTACACTTTTCCCTGCCACCACTTTACAGTCTCCAATCTCCTTCAGACTGGCCCTCCTACATAGGATATAATCCAACTGTGTGCATCTTCCTCCACTCTTGTACGTCACCCTATGCTCCTCCCTCTTCTTAAAATACGTATTCACTACAGCCATGTCCATCCTTTTCACAAAATCCACAGTCATCTGACCTTCTGCATTCCTCTCCTTAACACCATACCTACTCATCACTTCCTCATCCCCTCTGTTCACTTCACCAACATGCCCATTAAAGTCCGCTCCAATCACTAGTCTCTCACCCTTGGGTACACTCACCACAACTTCATCCAACTCACTCCAAAATTTCTCTTTCTCATTCATCGCACACCCAACTTGTGGAGCATATGCACTAACAACATTCATCATTACACCATCAATTTCGAGCTTCATAAACATCACTCTGTCAGACACTCTCTTCACATCTAAAACACTCTTGGCATATTGTTCCTTTAGTATAACCCCTACCCCATTTCTCCTGCCATCCACACCATGATAGAACAATTTGAACCCGTTTCCTAAACACCTGGCCTTACTTCCCTTCCATCTGGTCTCTTGCACGCACAATATATCAACCTTCCTTCTCTCCATCATATCAGCTAGCTCTCTCACTATACCAGTCGTACTACCAACATTCAAAGTTCCTACCCTCACTGCTACACTCCTAACGTTCCTCCTCTCTTCCTGCCTTCGGGCATGCCTTCGCCCTCCTCTTCTCCTTTGGCCAACAGTAGCCCAATTTCTGCCAGCACCCTGTTGGCTAACAGTACTGGTGGCGGTCGTTGTTAACCCGGGCCTCGACTGATCCGGTATGGAAATATGAAATTTTTGCGCCATAACTGATGTGGCAGAATTTTTATGCCGGATGCCCTTCCTGACGCAACCCTCCCCATTTATCTGGGCTTGGGACCGGCACAAAGAAATGCACTGGCTTGTGCATCCCCAGTGGCTGGGTTGTAAACTTTTTTTGAATCTGACCATTAATTCACAGTCACTGCTAGGGCCTTAATTTTTGCCAGTTTGTAGAGCAGATTTTATCCAGAGTTTATTAGTAATATCACTAGCCAGTTTTCTTGACCGTTTTATAGTTGTACATAATATTTTTGTAAGATTCCTACAATAAAAAAAAATTGAACTATTGATTAATTAATTCAGTATTTAGATTACACCTTTTTTTCATAGCAGTTATAGAACAGTGATCTCCTAATTTTCTTAACTGCATAGATATCTTTGTTTGCCTTAATACACCTTAGGAATGACTTCCAAATTTCCTCAACTACTTTACAGATATTAGTTTTAATTGCCTCATTGTTTAATGAAATTAATTTGCCAAAATTAGCTTGACTGGCAGTTACTCTATATCATTCTTAGTCACTGACCACAGCAGTTTTTGGCTTAGTGAAAGTTTATTAAGCAACAAATAATTTGACTGTTAAATAACCTTAACCGTAACCAAGCTGAAACATCCATAATAACAAACTGACCATGCATAATCATAACCACATGTAACCATGGCAGCAGGATGGTGTCCACCAGCCCATTCTGGCTCATTGATTTAATATTTAGGTGCATATCCAAGGCCTTCAAACAGCTGTCTCAATCTGTCAAGGGGTTCTGACATTATAAGCTCATATACATATTGTGGTTCAATCGTCTTTTGTCTACACACTCTGCAACTAAAACCTGAGATGCTGCTGCCCTAAGAACTGGAGGACCAAATGAAAGGAGATTGGGGGGGGTGGTAAAGCCAAAAGGCTCCTATCCAACAGCTGGTATATCCTACTGTTCCCCCTAAACTTGCTTCAAGCTATGTAAATAGTATCTCTCTTGGCTTTGATTTGAAACACACCATCCCATACCTCTCAACTGTCCAGACTTTCGCAGAATGTCAAGATTTTTGCATCGTATCACAGGCAAATCATTCAGGACTGAAGTCAGAAAATAATGCCACACATTTGAGTTTCAGACTTCATATCATTCAGAAAATTCATATTAATATAAAACCTGTTATTCTATCAACTTTCTAGGTTTATAAGAGCAATATTTAAAATGTGTCCCTGTTTTGGAGCCTTTGTCCCCCCATTCTTTGTGGCTTTGTCCAGATTTCTTGCTCTAAGACGTTGAGAGGTATGCCACCTATATATCTCAGCACCTTCTGTATTAATAAGTTTATCAGGAAATAAAGACAACTGGAGGTTAAATAAATCTGAACCTAGATCATTTAGGTGGCACCCATCTTTAGAATGAAAGTCCCAATTCAGTTTGGCCAGGTCCACATGATCAATGACATGGATGCCAATACACTTGCCTGACCTTAAAACCCAACTATTGATAAAACATCTTGATATTTCTATGGCAGAATTCTTCCATGACCAACAAATGAGAATATCTGGATGTAGCATGACTAAGGAATGAATGTAAGCTAAAATTCAGCTAAAGGCAATCTGTAACATATGCATGACATAGGCACAAACCATGCCATCCTCTTACCCCTAGGGGCCATAACAGCTCTTAACCCATTAGCCTAGTAATCTCCAATGAGCCAATGAGCCTATGAACATCTAAAATCTTGTGAGTAGCAGTTTCTTTGGGGCCCTGGTGAAATCGCTGCTCCTAGGTGAATATCCACTGCAGAAGGCCTGGGTCACCACTCTGAAAATGGATACCAAACCTCCCATAGTTGAAATCATGATGGTTCAGGAAGGCTAGGTTTATTGATCCAGGAAAAACAGTTTACAGCATTGGGTATCCTGCTGTCCTTGAAGCTGCCATCTGTGTAATAGAATAACCTAGTATCCATAATACTTTCTTACCTCCAAAATAAACTATTGCAGCTACCTCCTGATGTAAGATAGATAGGCATTGGACCGCCATCTCCTTATTCTCTTTAAAACTTCAGATGACAATCCTTCCATAGCAAGGTCTGAAGTCCTTCCTATATTGCAGGAATGTGAAGAATAGCCCTGAGTGGAAATACTCTGTTGCCATAAGGCTTTGTGGCAACACTGGCTATAAGTAGGGTAATTGGCTAACTAGGGAAAAAACTGCGCTGAAGGGGTTGGTGCCATAATGATGGTTTGATTAGTACTGGAGCCCAATGAACTGGACAGATGAAGTAATGTTCTCTTTCCCTAGCCAAGCTTGTTGCCCTTGACTGGCTTCATCTGTCTTCTACTTTTTTAGCCAAAGAAACAATTACTCATTAGTTACTGTCTTTGCAAAGTGTGAATGGGAGAGTTCAGACACCCTGAAGGCTTCTGAGTATAGCCAAGTAAATAAAGTGGTCCAGGAGATGAAAGCATGAACATTTTCACAGGTAAAGTAAGTTCCTAAAATGACCAGTTCTAACAACAGCCATCCAAACAGCTTCCTTGGGTCCTGTGAATCACCTCTGATACTACCACACCCTTTGACCTTTCTGAGGATTAACCAATGCCCTAAAATGTCAGGTAGGTGAACAGGCTAACCAACTAAGTGCTGCTAGATGTATGTGTAGAGTACTGGGGGGCCTTCATTTAAATAGCTCCTTTGAATAGGAACTGCATCACAACTGCTGAAGACCGATCTTGAAATATCTGGGTAGCTGCATATAAAATCCTTTTAAATGATTGCAATGGGGCTGAATATACCTTTTTGGTGCTTGCAACGTAGGATATTGCTAGGAGGGTGCTAACTATTCAGTGGCAATCATCCAGACTTTGGAAAGGATTGAAGTCCCCAATGAATCTGCCTCTGGAGCCAGCTGCCAAAACCTGAAAAACTGAAAGCAGGACAAACTGCCAGCTATGCTGTTCTCTTTACCTGGAATATGTTAACTTGAAAGGACAGATTACTTGTAGGCTTAAAAGGACAATCAGTCTTATAACTGGCTGCATCCACTTAGAATAGGATGACCTTTTGTTAATGGCAGCCACTACCACATAGTTGTCTGAATGAAAGATGATCCTCTTGCTTGTGAAATGGTCCTTTCAGACTATTGTGACTGTCCACATGGATAGTATTTTTAAAAAGGTGATATCTTGTTTCCTGTCTTCTGTCCAGCTAGGGAGCCATTTCTTGGAAAAACAGTTTCTCTGAAAATAAGCTCACATTCCAAACCCTGTAGATGCATCCATGAACAGCAGCATTTCATAAGAAAACTTCCAGGGAATCTGCCACAAGGTGACTCCACTGTATTCAATCAAACATGTTTTCTATAACCTTAAATCCTCTCTTATCTTGCTAGAAACAATGGTACATGTTTTTCCAACCCTGTAACAACCCACTCAGATATCTAAGAAAAGTTATTTCTGGGGAGATGGTCCTGCAGACGAAGTTAAAAAGACCATGCAGCCACATGACCACCAACACCCTTGCTTTATTTGACTTAAAGAACTTATCAATGATAGTATTTAAACTTTGTAATTTGTCTTGTTGGACATGAAGTGATATGAGACATCAATCACCAAACCTAAAAATTTTATGGACCAAGTGGAGCCTTCTGGCTTGTCAGAGGACAGTGGTACTCCCAGTCCTCGCAGAGGCTGATGAAACATAACATACATTCCTTGACCCCTTCATCCCCTTCAACTATGATTAGAAAATCATCTAAATAATGGGTGGCAGCTTGTCTTGGTGTAAGGCTGAACTAAAGGTTTCAAATATGGAGCACCCCATGGGTATGGCTTTATCAAAAATTAGGTGTCCATCAAAAGAAAATCCTAAAAGGGGTTAGTATTTTTCCTGAATTGGGAAAAGCCAAAAAGTGGATTGAATATCCAGTTTACCTATCCAGGGGTTGTGAAAATCTTTTATAATGTCTACCCCATCATCAAGTGGCGTAGTATTGGACTTTTACTAACTCATTGTTGATGAAATTATTTACAGAGTGCCCCATCAGGTAAGGTAAATAAATGATGTATTAAACAAAATTTGCATTCCCTCTTTTTGAGGACTAGCCAAATGGGTGAAGTTTTGAAGTGGGGTCAAGGGGATTCTGTGAATTGGCCAGTGAGCCTGAATTTCTTCTTGTAACAATTTGTTAATCATCGATTCCTTCCCCTTGCCTGAAGTTAGATTCTTCACTATTCAGCTTTCCTCAACCACTGAAGACTGAATGGCAAAATGTGGCTTAAAACCATCAGTTAGAACATTTGCTGCTTCCTAATCAGGGTAAGTGGCTAACTCTTCTGATAATTTATTGACTCTGCTCGGGAATGATACATATTGGCTGCAGAACTGTCCCCTGGACAAGTTGCCCTGAAAGCCATGAAAATTAGATTTACCTAAGCATCCAGTATTGTGTGTGGGGTTGGACACCTTCTCTCCTTGATCTGTACCCCAAACTCTTAAATCCTTGACCTCCCCTGGTCCAGCATTTCTATCAGGATGGCTCTTCTTGCAGTGAGAGCAAGAATAGGTAAATTTATATAAGTGCCAGGAACACCGACCATTATTAAAAGCACAGCAAAGTCTAGTATTGAATTGGTTTGGGAAGGAGGTGGCATTGTTCAAGAGGTTGTGCTTGTCAAGCATTATGCTGAGCCATGCATCTGGGTGGCACTGATCCCAGAGAAGAAATTTGTCTGTATATTTTAACTTACAAAACCTTTGGTCATAACAAAACCAGGATTACCCTCCTCGAATATAGTAAGCCTCTCTGAATGACAGAAAATAGGCCAGTAAGGGGAAGGCCTGACTTATATCTTTTTCTGTCAGGATGACCATGTAAACTGTGAAACCCAATATCCAGTTGTCAGATTTTTGTCAATGTTTTGAATGAAGATTACTTACCCAGAGCTGCAAGAGCCACCACAATGTCTTTTGACCCTGTATTTTAAAACTCAAAAATGTTCTCAATACCATCTGCATCAATGAGGTCAAAAACATCTACATATTCCCTTTGAGTGGCTTTTTCTTTGATACTCACTGGTACATGCACATGCCCAGGAGGGTGGGCTTATTATGACTGCCTGTTGCCTTGGAGATAAGAAATTGAGCTTGCTATTCAATGGTGGAGAGGGGACTAAAGTTTGATGATTAGAAGAGGTGGCCAGTTTAGTCAAAGACAACTGATGAGACCCTGATGGAGTGTCACTCCCAGTACACCTTGGTAGCCAAAATGCTTTTCTAATATCATTTCAAAATTGTTGACCTGCTCTCTTCTGGTAGAGACTCTGGGAACTCTTACAAATAATCATCTAATGTTACATGTCTTATTTGACAAAGGAACCCTGCATAATTTCCTTCACTAATACCATCAGCTCTCAGATTTGTCTCAATAGTTTGTGATGCAATGTCTAATGAGGGTCCTGATGAATTGAGATTACCTTTCCAGCCCCTCCTCCACGACTTTGTCAATTCCTGTTGTGCTACATTGTAGTTTGTTTGCTTGACTGCTTCAGAGTCTGAAAATAAACCCTGTGCCTCACTGGATAAACAATGACATCTGTCTCTATGACTGTCTGCAGTAACAACAGTCACATAATAAGAAACACTGAGAAGTTAGGACAAGGGAAGGGGAAAAAAAACCCTTTCCCTGACAGTGCCCCCTGATTCTCATTAATCTAGTATTTAGATATGATAAATTATTCTACTTGTAGGGTCTTTCTGTGTCACTCTTGCTGACACCTTGGACCTGAACTGTGAAATTACCTTTGTCAAAAACATCGGAGTGAAGCTATATCCAGTGTTAAGCTTCTCTCCTTTCATAAAGCAAAACAAGGGTTCTGCTGGTCTTGACATAGTGAAATTATAATGTAAAATAGCAGAGGACCCTTTTACCATAGCAATTCATGATATTCCCCTCTTGTGTGAATAATGAGCCTTATTGTACAGTGATAAAATAATTGTTCATTTGTTCATAGCTTGATGTAAAACAATAAGTCTTTATGTAAGCTGTCCTGTGCTAACTTTCATTTCTGTTTTATTTATTTAGTTTTCTTGCAAAATGTAGAGACCCTGGGTTTCTTGGCTCAACCAGAACTCAGTAATCTGTGCTGACTGTTAGCAAAGACTATAGACATTCATCTGAAAAACTATCCAGAACAGTAATGTGCATGACTTCAAAATCTCTTGTGTAATAACAATAAACATATCTACAACCCTGACAAACATGACTTGAATTGAGCATGCTCATGATGCCATTAAACTGATGTACATTCCTAGTCTTTCTTCCATCTATTTTTTTTTATTCCCAGTCCCTGTAAAGTCCTTGCTGCTGCAGCATTTCTGGAATGATAAATATTCCCACTAGTACAAAGAAGTATTAAACACATACCTCACAAACCTTCAGCACACAAAATCTACACAGAGCTCAGAAAGGAAGAACAAAGGCCCAAAATAGGGGCAGATTTTAGATGTTGCTTTTGCAACCCAGACAGCTGTCAGAATAAGATTTGTGTTTGTGTGCACTCTCTCTCTCTCTGTCTCTTTTTTTTGAAGTCTGAAACTCAAATGTGTCATATTCAGCAAATACATTACTAGGTTATTTGCCATGAAAAAACTAATTTAAGAGGAACAGACCACAAATATGAGACAAAAATTCAGACATTCTTAAAAAATCTGGACAGTTAAAAAGGCAGACCATTCAATCATCAGGACCACTGTCCAAACAGCACATACTGTACCAAACTATTCCCCTGAGGGATGCTATTGAGCATTCACCTCTAATAACCAAAAAAAACACTCACCTTTACAATGGCCCCAAAACCAATAAACCCAAAGAGCCAGAACAAAGGAAACATTCCCATTCAGGCAGACACACCACAAACCTCCTCTCCAGTCAGCAAAATGCCACAAAAAGAACGTCAGGAAAAAGAGCACTCAGCATGAACGCACCCAGACGCAAGATATGGACTGCGATACTGGAATGTGGGAAGAAAAGAAATCACATCATCCCTTTACTCCATGTGGTCCAGCCTTGGCCATACAATTGCAAATAGCCCCATAAGCAATACAATGAAGCCTCAATATTTTAAGCATTTTTTTATGATGCCCAACATGTCAAGCAGATGACCAGATCACAACTGTGCCCAAGACAGAAATAATTCCAATATAGGAAGTGACCCTACTGAAATCCTTCACCTTCAACCCACTAAAAACCAGAAAAATATACTAGACTCATTACATGAATATTAACAAATTATAATTATTTTTAGAAAAAAGAAATGTGGATACTACCCTGGTCACAGGTGGATAGCTCCTTTGCAAGAAGTTCTTCTGTCTAGCAGCTGACTACCTGACAGTTTAATTCCAGACTGAAGTATTTAAATTATCCACCCCCCCCCCAGCTGTGACTTGCTCGTGGACAGCAAGCGTGTGTGCAATCTGACTTTGTTGTAACAGGGTAAGATGTTTGTGCAACAATTAAAACTGTACTAGGATTACATTGGAGAAAAGATTTTCATTAGTGTTGTCCACTGCTGTCTGACAGTATGAGTACTGGGACATGAATGCTTTGGGGATCAGACAGTATGAATACTGGGACATAAATGTGTTGGTGAACAGACAGTATGGGTATTGGGACATGAATGTTTTGGAGAGCAGACAGTATGAGTACCGGATCACAAATGTTTTTGGGATCAAACAGTATACGATTTGGGAGATAAATGTTTTGGAGAGCAGACAGCATGAGTAATGGATCACAAATGTTTTAGGGAACAAACAGTATAACATTTGGGAGATGAATGTTTTGGAGAGCAGACAGTATGAGTAATGGATCACAAATGTTTTAGGGAACAAACAGTATGAGATTTGGGAGATGAATGTTTTGGAGAGCAGACAGTATGAGTATTGGATCACAAATGTTTTGGGGAACAAACAGTATGAGATTTGGGAGATGAATGTTTTGAAGAGCAAAGAGTATGAGTACTGGCTCACAATTGTTTTGGGGAGCAAACAGTATGAGATTTGGGAGATGAATGTTTTGGAGAGCAGACAGTATGAGTACTGGATAACAAATGTTTTAGGGAACAAACAGTATGAGATTTGGGAGATGAATGTTTTGGGAAGCAATATTATTTAGCATGAGTTCTTTAGTCAGTTCTTACAATAATGATTTTATACAATGGCTTTCTCGTGTTGCTGACATGCCAATATACGAACACTTGTGTTGTACTTAGTAGTATAGTGTCAAACACCTCAAAGAAGAGAGAAATCATGTCTCTTGTTTTTTAAAATTACCCTATTTTTCCAAATTTGTTTGGCCTTATGGTAGTGTGTGTGTGTGTGTGTGTGTGTGTGTGTGTGTGTGTGTGTGTGTGTGTGTGTGTGTGTGTGTGTGTGTGTGTGTATATATATATATATATATATATATATATATATATAGGTTCACTTTATAATCCCAAAATATCAAATTTCAGAATCTCAACATTATAAAGCCGAAATCTTAAAATCCCGAAACCTCAGAAGCACAAATTTCAAAATCCCGACTCCTACACACACCATACACCACACACATGCACATACACACACACACACAGACACACACACACACACACACACACACACACACACACACACACACACACACAACCTACACTACATACAAGAAGGGGGGCTGCACCCCCCCACCCCCCCACTTAAATATACTAACTCCAAGGTCACACTACACAGACAAACACACAAAAACACCACCATGCAAGCTACATTCCCCTTGCACACACACATCACAGTAACAAAACACACTGAGACACACTAAAGCCCTAACCAGCACCCTTAAACATAAATACTTACCTGAACTTCCAGCTATCCATTCACACAGTGCAACACCAGAAGCACTACTTCAACAACTCTGGACTTCGGGATTTTGAAAATCGTGCTTCTGGACTTTTGAAGTTTTGAGCTTTTGGCTTTATATTCTCAGGATTCTGAAATTGGATATTTCAGAATTTCGGGATTACATAGTGTTCATATATATATATATATATAAAGACAGAGAGAGGGAGAATGAGACGGATCATGGTTATGTAGCAGAATTCCACTCTTTACTTGAACAAAAGAGAATCCTGTATAATGTGTTAGGAATAGACCTAAAGTTTGGAGATAGGCAGTTGCTTTTAATTTTGTGCCATAACTGATGTCTTACAGTGACTATCCACTGCTTAATAGGCAGCTTCGAAGCAAGTTTGTACTTATCCACTGTAACATGAGAGAAGTACACATCTGCACATTCTGATGGAAGGCCTTCTGACTGTTCAAGGGAATGGATGATAGCTGTCTTCACATTCTAACACTACAGATTTATCAGAGATGAGCTAAAATTAGCTGAGAGGTAATGTAACATGTTAGTTGCGCTGAAGCCGAGACTGACATTGTAGGAAATTCACATTGTACACTGAATTTTGTTTTATCCAAGATGAGAACAACGCAGTTGTTACTTTTAATAGTAGGTCCGTAGTCCACTAAATATTGTCAAAAGCTTTTGCTGTCTGAAAATTAATCTGTTTCATCACATTCCCCAGGTTTGCTGCAATTTCAACATCACACAAGAGACAGATTTTACATTGTCAGAATCTAATAATGGGGATAGCACTGTCCTGTAGCTTTAGCTGTCTAATAAAGGATGCACACCTTACAACTTTCCATGTGATTCAAAAAGATGCTATTGAAAAACAGATGTCTGGTTTCTTGTACTTTCTTGCATTGATATACACATATATATCAGTTAAGTGCACCTGGAATGTATATAATCTGAGACTAAATACATACAAATAAACTAGAAAAACTGATATCAGGCCAAATGATGGTAGATTATTTTGTCTGCAAATTTAGACAATAGCTTCAGCTTGGACGTCAATGTTCTTCTTAAGGAGGGAGTTTTATTTAAACAAAAATTATTAAGATGATTAGCAGGAATTCTAAATACAAAATGTACTGTATAATACTGGGGGTCTACCTGATAATGCCGAAACTGCAAAATGCCGACAACGAGAACACCGACACCGGAAGATCAACAATAGTGACAGACTGTAGGGTTAGGGGCGGGTTAAGTGAGTTAGGGCTAGGGCATGGGTTAGGTGAGTGTGCGATAGTGGCGGACCTTAGGGGTAGGGTTGTATATGTAAGGTTTAGTGTAGGTTTGTAAGGTTTTTGGTGTGCTTGTCTAGTGTGTGTGCTTTTTGGACAGGGGATTTGTTTTGTTTGTTGATTGTCGGGATTGTGGTTTGTCGGGCATGTGAAGTTTCGTGTTTTTGAATTTTCGGTTTTGTGGTGTCAGTGATTTCGTTGTCTGTGTTTTCGCGTGTCGGTGTTATCAGGTAGACCCAATTCTAGCAGTGCAGTGCAATCTAGATATTACATGGACTTCATGGCATAGTCATGCCTGCCTGTGTAATGTATACATTAAAATGTTTCATTGGTGCATTCTGTTGGTCTCTGTGTGTAATATATGTAATGAACCAGTGCTATTCTGCAAAAACAGAGTATGCTAAGATCCAAATAAAAAGGTGTTACATTTCATGACACAAAATTAAAGTTACCATGTCTTTCATTTGGAATGAATAATAGCTCTTTATATAACTGTAATGATTTTTGGTACAACCTGTGTATACATTGCAAAGTTATATTCTTTTCTCTGAAGCATAGTTTATATGTTATGCAGTAATACCCAATCGTATCTCATCTTTTCTCTTAACCTCATTCCTCTCTCATCTTACTAACAGTGAATGCTCAGAGGCACAACTGTGGAAGGACATCCACAAACACATGCCGTTGGTACTTTAATTATACTTAGAAACTATGACATGCAGTTTAGTAGTAAGGTCATTGCCTCACAGCAACAGGTTTTGCAGCTCACAGCTAACCTCTGGTCACTGTCTGTGTGGAGTTTTTATTTTCTGGCTGTCTCTCTGTGGGCTTTCTGCAGGTATTCTGGTTTCCTCTTAATTTCTAAAATATACTGATAGATTGGTTGTGTTAAAATATCTGTCTATCTATCTATCTATCTATCTATCTATCTATCTATCTATCTATCTATCTATCTAACTATCCATCTATCTAGTTAGGCTTACTTGATGTGATTGATGCAAAGGTTTTAGTTTAAATGCTGGCCACATTATCCTGTTGCCCCACCAGACCGATGTTAAATTTACATGAAAAAAATATGAAAGTGTATCCATAAGTGTCCTTAAAGCCTGCATACTCACAATCAGTATATATATATATATATATCTGTAGGTAGGGACTGGTGTTGTCTGGATGAAAGTAACTGACCCTCTTGTCATTTGCTAAGTTAAACAGTCACTATCTAGTGTTGCAGAACTAGTGTGACTTTGTGTGAAGTAAGGTGGACTATTTAACTAGACACCTAATATAGACAGGCAGAGTAGCAATAATTGCTTGGGTTGTCTGTGGACGAAAATGAGTTACTGTTTGCTACTGTTTGATTATTATTGTGGCTTTGAAGTGCTGGTAAACAGGACATCCCCAGTACCTGCCTCCCTCCCATTATCTCTAGGGAGCAAGTCATGACTGTCCTCTCAAAGGCAAAAAATACAGCCTCCATGGGACCCAATAATATCCCAGGCTGCATCCTACATGAACTCAGGCAGAAACATGCAGCACCATTAGGCACCCTATTCAACCAAAGCCCGAGTAGTGGCTTCATTCCAGCCGAGTGGAGGAACGCTATTGTCATCGCTTTGCACAAAGATGGAGTGTCCACTCATCCAGGAAATTATAGACCCATCAGCCTAACTAATCTGATCTGCAAGGCCATGGAGCGGATTATCACTGACCTCTTTAACAAGGAGACTGGCAACCTCCAGACACTTGATCCCAAACAGTTTGGTTTTGTCAAGGGGAGGTCATGCCTGTTAAATCTGGTTGACTTCTTTGAGGCAGTCACCAAGGCCATAGATGAGGGTAAGATGGTGCACACCATCTACCTTGATCTGGCCTTTGATACTATTCCCCACTCAGGTATAATAGATTAACTCTCTCAACTAGGCATCAATCCATATGTTACCAGATGGGTAGCAAACTGGCTCACTGATAGAACCCACCTAGTCAAAATAGCAGAAGCCACCTCAAGTAGTAGACCCGTAACAAGTGGTATACCCCAGGGATTGGTCTTGGGGCCTCTGCTGTTTGGGATATACTTCTCAGAGGTGCAGGACAAATCTAGTGGGCTATGGCTGACCAAGTTTGCAGATGACTGCAAGGTGGGTGCTGTCATCAATTCTCCTAGTGATGTGGACATCCTCCAAGAGGGTCTCACTCAAACAAATGACTAGTGCCAGAAATATGGCCTCAAACTGAATGTCAAAAAATGCATCATCATCCCTTTTGGGGAGAATGACATTCCCGCAAATTATCACATGGATAATAAGGCACTAAGCACATAATCAGTCATAAGGGACTTGGGAACCCAGGTTGATAGCAAACTGACTTTTGACCACTATATTGCCTCTATTGTACAGAAAGCTTTCTACATGGCCCACCTCATTAGTAAGGGTATCTCATCCAGGGACAAGGTGGTCATAATATCCATGTATTCTTCTCTTATAAGACCAATTATTGAATACAATGCCCCTTTTGGCATGTACCTCACAAAGCACATGCAGCAGCTGGAGAGACCACACAGATTCCTCTCCCAGAGAATCCAGGTCCCCAAACATCTACCCTACACAGATAGGCTAAAAGCCCTGTCCCTCTACTCAGTCTCCTACAGACTCCTCAGTGGTGAACCCTGTCTGGCATACAAAGCAATCTTAGACCTCGCCCTGATGGGAGTGCTGCACATTCGTAAGTCAAGCTCCACTCGAGTAACCCGCACGTGAGACCTCAACCTGGTCTGTGACATGAATAGGACTTTTTGGTGGGACAAATTTGTGTCCCAGAGACTCCCCCTTTTGTGGAATAGACTCCCTCTCCACGTAAAGCAGAGTATCTCATTAAACCTTTTTAAACACAACCTGATAACTGGATGGGGAACAGAAAATACACTCCTGGGATTTCACCTGTGTCCCTGCTGGACAGTGGCATAGGGTGCTGACTTGTTGGAACATGGGCTAAATTTTTGGCTAGGCTTGCAAGGGCCTCAAGGCCAATAGCCTAGTAACTTCCTATGATCCTATTATCCTATGTGAAGCAGAATGCAATATTTTAATGTGTGGCAATGTTTGTTTGGAACAAAATTGAAATATATTACCTGGCCATCTTCTTGTATCACAATCAGATGTCTGAATTGTACATAGAAGTGTCTATAACTGCTTGGTGGGGGTTGAATTGATAAAAGTAATTGATCCTGTTGTCATTTGCCGATTTTAACAGTCATCTTTCAAAACAAAATAAGAAATAAAATGCATCACAGAATACCCAGACCTTCAGAACGTCTGGGGGCTTGTGGCCCGCTGACACACACACCAAGGCTATATAAGTGGATTTTGGCTCAGGCCTTGTAGTCATCTCTACCCTGAACCCCACTTATTCTAAAACAAGCCCTGCTTAGAGATGTACACAGAATGTCAATGTACTTGCATGAGGGGCTAGGAACAATGCCATTAATTCTTTAACATTCCTCCCAACCCCCTGACGTCACTATATCATGTGTTGGGCTGGGGACAGTGTGGTTATTAATTCTTAAACTTTCCTCATAAATGTCAGAGGAATGCACAGAGGATCCTTATAGCTTCTACAGGAGCATTGAATTGTCTAGAAGTAACAAAATTAAAAACATTATTGTAATCATTTTTGTTTTTCATATTCCTCAGAATCAAACATCCGATATATGTGTTTTGGGGAAGAGTAAAGACAAATGCTGTCTATATGTGTCTAATAGCAAGTATTTTATGTTCTATTTGCTTTATTTCAATTCTGTCCCAGTGTGGCATCAATAGGGTACACAGAAGGCAGAGTTTTTTGGGAGTAAGGGTGAAAAGGCATGACATATACACATATCACAGCAGCAGCTTGAAATATATGATTGTGGCACTACCTGTTTTGAGGTAGGTAAAAAGACAAGTACTACTCTCACATAAGAGTTATGTATCCCCACAAGCCTTTGTCGTCTGAGTTTCTTGCAGTGATGTATTGGAAGGATGCAAAAGTTGTATATATAGGGATCAACTAATGTGCGCTAGTTGTTGAGAGATGTGCAGCTGTCAGCTTTGGTCATATTGCTGTGTCCTCACTTGGACCTGTCATTAATACATGTTTGGCAATTACCATTATTCATGCATTCAGCAGTATCCAAGAGTCAATTTATTTTTGACATTACTTGCCCGTTTACAGAAACAAAAGCAAGGCACTCATTCTGTAAACAACCCTGCACCCTGATGTCATGCTTTGTATTAAAGTTATTCATGCATTCTGTTAAGACATATGATTTTATATTTATGCCTTTTCCCATTCATAAGATGGATGACGTGGTGATTCAATCAATTGTATTGAATTGTAATGTTTAGATATAAGTAAGTTGCTAAAAATGATAAAAGTAACAAATATTCTAAGCAGATAACTGCTCATTCATAAACTAATGAGGCAATGCACCATAAAAACAAACAATTTCTAAGGGTCCTCCTAAAGCTACACAGAGTAAGGATCTCATGTAGCTGGCAAAGTAGCGAATTCCCCTGGATAAGTTTTGATATGAATTGTAAAGTTATTCAGATTTGTTAAACACATTCTGGGAATTATGGGTAGTTAATTGAAAGCCGGGTTAGCAAGCTATATTACAGGGAATCAACAGCACTTTGAGGCAGGTGGGACCCAGGCTGTGAAGAGCTGGGTAGGAGGGTACCATGCCCCTGTGTTTTTAATGTTAACACCCAGGGAGACTACTAAGGGAAACATCATGATTGTGGCTATACAGTCATGCAGCATCTGGATGTGTTTGAGGTCAGTCCCAAGTAGACCTCACAAAAATACTCCAAACATAGAAAAGACCATAGAAGAAAGTCCTTCACATGAAGTTAGGTTCTTAACACAGGTGATATTCTTTGATGAAAGTAAGATAACTTGTCCACAGGTGTCATTCAGTGCTTAAATCATTGTTTATATAAAAGTATAGTTATCAGGAAAGCAGAGTTCCTGCATATCCTGTAAAAGTACACTCATCTTTACAGGAGACTTCACTGTACTCCTGAAACGAGTATATTTGTCACTGTTTCCAAAGTGTAATTGCTAAAGTTTTGGTAAAGGCACACACATAAAACAGGAATGTGGCATTTACAAGCTGACATGGTTTGATAAGCAGACATAGTGAAATGATCAGTGTCAGGTGCAATGGCATTGAATTATTAAGGAATATTTGCAAAAAAGTATAAAAAGTAACCTATTTTCCATGTTTACATTAACAGAGCAAAAACAATGTGCAATACTGTCTTATTGAGGGTGGTATGTTCAAGCAATGGATGTTAGTAAAAAAAATACATTAAAACTTGGTAGAAAATGCGAAAACATGCTGCAGTATAAATGATCTCACGGTAGTATCATTTTGAATATTATCTATATTTTCATAAATGCATTAATTTCATAAAAGCTGTGTGACTTACATGGGAACAGATAGTGCCATTTTATACAAAACATTAAAGAATGCTGTGTTTCCACTGATACTTGTCATCTAACACAAATTGTTTTTGTAGATTAATATTATTTTGCAATATTGTGAAATTATTATATGCATAATTTGTATAGATTCAGCAATATTACAAAGCAGTATGTAAGCCCTCTTGTCATACATCATTGGAAAGCTCTAGAACAGGTAAACAATTCCCTCACTGACATATTGTACACTTGTACACTTACAGAGATATAAACCTTTGTTCAACCATAACACTATTATTTTTTGGCAAGCAAAATACATTTTTCTTTCATAAATTTGCAATATAAAATCAGCATCTACAGACAGATCTTCAATACTAATGCCCAGAGTACAGCCAATTGACTACCAAACAGCTATCATATTTTACATTTTTTGTAACTCTCTCCACTTAGTAAATATTATAAATCTAATGAAGTGTGTTTTCAGCAGAGGGTTTTGGAGAAAAGCTCTTAGGAAGCAAGTGGTTTCCGGGCTTAGAAGATCTCAGGAAGCAAAGGCATTAATTAGCCTCCTGCTGTTCAGGATTAAATGAGTTAAGTGACAGCTGATTATGAAGTGTCACAAATTTTATACCCTCCTCACAAACTCCAACTTATTTCTCACACAGTCATAATTATAGGAAGAAGGGTGGAAGCAGTGGGGGACATACGACGGATTGTATGACCAGTTCTTAACTTGACTGGGTTGTGCTTCAGCTCAATTTTCCCGATATAACTTAGGGTTATAGACTGTTCTTAGCTGAATCTGGGGTTGTTGATTGGTTTTGGAGGAAATAGAAAGCTGGGTATCACCTGCATAACATTGGTACTTCAGACCCCTCCTTTGATTTACATCACTGAATGAAAACATATATGCCATGATCAGTAAAGACCTCAAAACAGAACCCTGCAGAATCAGAAAGCAAAAGGCAAGTTTTGGAAGAATTTGTGCCAGTAACCATCCTCTTTGTGCAGGCTACAATTAAGGGAGATCTCAGCAGGACAACGCAAGAATAAAAAAAACAGGGTGCCATCATTTATAGTGACAAATGTTTACAAAATGGAAGAAAGAACCAGCATGGAATACAAATAATGATGCTTGACTACTTTTAAGATAATTAATGACTGTTGTAAAGGAAATTTCAGTGATGTGATGCCCTTGAATCTAGATTTAAATGATGAAAACAAACAACCAGGCCAAAATTTAAGCTCCACCATAAACAACTTTTTCAATAAGATGGTCAATAAATTGTACGTTAGAGCTAGGGCATGAATTTTCCAGAATGTGCAGATTAAAAAAAACTAAATGAAAACTCCAGAAAAGCTAGAACTTCCACTGAGTGACCACCCAAACCTCCTGAATCAGAGGCACATGGGATATATGAAAATGACCATTATGAATATCAGGTGTTTCAGCTATATGGCGATTCTGAGTGTCCATGACTTATTTATTTTTTAAGTAATTTCAATGGACAACTTCAGTCCAATAAAGCCAAACCCCATTAGCTGTGGATATGCATATTTCAGCCTTGTTATGACCTCATCAGCACAGCAAAAACAGAGTGCTTAACTAAGCATAAAAAACACAGTGCTGTTATACCCAACTGATGTCTATTACCATTAGGGTGACTGCAAAATATCCCATCTAACAAACTAAAACAAAGAGTGAGAAGGTCACACAGAAAAAAAACAATCAGAAAAACTAAATGAAAACTCCAGCAAAGCTAGAACGTCCACTGAGTGACCTCCCAAACCTCCTGAATCAGAGGCACATGGGATATGTTTGACATATGTTTGATATGTTAGTGTTTGACTAAGCATAAGAAACACAGGGCTGTTATACCCAACTGATGTCCATGTGCATATTACAAAATGCTTTCTTGAAAAGTGGGATAATCCAAGGTCTCCTTTAATAAAGATTAAGAAAAATCCACACACATCAGAAGTCCCAAGCAATTTGGAAAATGACTAAGAGACACAAAAACTTGCAGTACAATGCCAGTAGCTTAAAACCTAACATGGTCATCATTGATGGTGTAAGATCAGAAGGATATGGGGTTTCATACTAACCCTAGGTGACTTGATTCATTTTCCATCATGGACACTGCAGTCCATCATTGTGGGGATGGGTGGTACCATCATAGGTTCATAGACGTGTAATAGGTAATGAGCACTGGGGGCTTTATAAGCCTAGCCATGCAACCCAAATGTATCCCATGAGTTACTGTACCTTAAAGATTATTTTAAGGGGTGTATATTAGGGCATGATTTAATATCTGCCTTTGTCTATCAGAGACATAAGCGTCACAGCAGGAGTGAATTTCTGATTTCCCACCCACTAGTCCAGGTTGCAGTCATAGAGGATTAGGGCAGAGCTCTGCTTCACATGGATGGGAAGCCTATTCTACAGAATGGGGATGCTGTGAGATATGTACCCATCCCTCCAACATGTCCTGTTTAAGCCAGAAGAAAAGTTTAAATCCTTAGATCTAGTAGTTCTAGTTCAAAATGCAAAAGGTCCATGACAGCAGGATCTAAGCATGCCCTGTATGGCAGGCATAATTTGCCTCTCAGCAGTCTCTAGGAAACACAGTATAGAGATAGGGTTTTGAGGCAATCTGCGTAAGACATTGTGTTTATGCCCTGTAATCTTTTTGTGAGGAGCATCTCTGAAAGTTCCAGTTGTTGCATGTGAATGGTCAGACATGTACAGAAGGAGGTGTTATACTCAATGACGGGTCTGCTGATGGCAGAGAACAGTGGCACAATGACCTCCCTGGAAGTAGATGCCATGTCCTTACTTACAATTTGAGTGAAAAGAATGATTTTCTTACAGTCTTAGACAAATGCAGGTCAAAAGCCAGGTTACAATCTACATGTGTCCCCAAATCCCTAACTATTGTGTCAACCTTTAGGGGTAGTTTATCAATGAGGTAGTTTACCTTGATGGCTGACTTCCCAAAAGGTACTGTTATGCATTTCTTGGCATTGAGTTTTACGCTGCAGCTTTGGTACCAGCCATTTATCTCTGTTAGTAATTCATGTAAGATGTTAGTGTGTTGTTTTTTTTTTAATGCTTGCTCCTAACATCTGCAAACTTGATAAGCTAGAGGCCATTAACATTGTCCTTGACTTCTAAAAAATAGATGCCAAAGTACCATTGGAGTCTGCTTCGGGTATAAAAATATCTATGCAAACACTTCCAAGCAAAAATCCTAAATCTTCTAGACTTTGTTGCATATTTGTGAACCATATATATGTCCTCCCATTGTTTCCTTGTAAATTGCTTATTCAATCTCTCTTCCCAATATTTTCAAACCTTCTCTGATTGATTCTATAGTTATTGTGCAATATTTTACATGCATTACTATTATCTCCTTTTTAACAGTGGTGTGAGGTTCTAGATTCAGCTAAAAACTCTGCCAGAGCAGGTCTTTAAGTTAGGATTCCTCTACCCCTTTCCCTTTGCTTATATCCTGATATCAATCCATGATAGGGTTGGCAGTTTCTAGCCTACAATCCAGTATCTTCTTGTCCTGTTCCCTCCCTACTACATTTCCCTCTATAGTTATTTGCTGTCAATACCCTGGGTTCCTTTGTCAATTTTCTCCAGTAAATTCCAGCCCCCTCTTGCCTATTATCTGTATACCTAATTGCAGTCATCCCCAATTGCAGAATCTCCTTTCTCCAGTCTCTTGTTGGCTTACTTCTTAGAGTACTTTCTGCTACTTTATGAATATAATATTCTGTATGGCTATTGTTATTCCCATCAGGATCGGCATACAAAATCCTACGTTGTCCTTATTTCTTGGATCCTGCCCCCCTCCCCACTTTATCATCATCCCGTTCTACTTTGAATTATAACTTTCTGCTTCTGTTATGCAGATGAGCCTTAATTGTGTAGCTCTAAAATATCCCTTCAAATCCAGTAATCCTAACCCCCCTTTTTCTATTGGAAGGATAGACTTATACCACTTGACCCTTGATCTCTTCCCCTCCCAGATAATCTCCTTCACCTCTTTATTAATTGCTGTCCACAATTTCTCCTCTGGTTGATAAAAATATGCCTGACCTGTGTACAAGACTAAAGAGACTAAAATGTTTTTACTGCTTGCTATCTTGCTAACTATATCCATAAACAAGAGCTTCCAGTTTCAAGTTTTGTATTATTTTTGTTTAGTCTCTTCCCACATATTTTAGCTGCCATAGCAGAATCCTTTTTAACTAATACACTTAAATACATTATTTTTATCATAAATATGGGTATTGATATGCCAATTCATGTGTGGGTACATAGTTTACAGCTACAGACTTTGTTTTGTCTTCATTATTTTATGTCCCAAAAAGACTTGAAACTATCTCAGAATGTTCCACAACACTGAGGTGTCCTTTTCTGGTTTTATCAGGCACAAAATAATATCATCTGCAAATAAAGACAACTTTTCTTTTTTACCATAACAGTTATGGCATATCTCTACCTCAAAATCTGCTTTGTTGGACTTAATTAGTCATCTTAGTTGTCTATTTAGTCTAATGAGAGAGCTTTTATCTTTTTGTTTGGTGTTATACTTCCTAACTTTAGCTATACCTTTTTTTTTGTTGTACAACCTGTTTAATTTTGGATTCCACCAGGGTGATTTGTTTTTAGAATTAGCTTTGGGCTTACTTCTGGTAGGCACAGCAGCCTCTGTGCAGTGACTGATACTGATGTACAGAGCTTCTGTGAATAATTCTGCTTAGGCCGCTGTGCTATCTGGGTTTGGAGGGGCTTGACATTTTGATAGGTTATCACTTAATAAAAGTTAGCTTCTAACTGTTACAGGGTTTACTGAGGTTATAGAATTGATTCTTATTTCAAGTAGACTGCTTTGTGGTCTGACATTCCAGAGAGGACACAACACTGGGTGGGGTGCATCATTCTCCCATATTTGTAAGCACCAGGTCCAGTATGTTTGTACCTTTAGTATGCACTATCTGGTCCAGGGCATTTATGTTTACAATTTCTAAAAAATCTCTGTGCATGCAAATTTCGGATCATGTAGGATTCCCAGTTTATACAGGGATAATTAAAGTCTCCCATATGTATGATATTTGGTTGAATGGTGAGTGTATCTAATAGGTCTAAATATGAGTTATGAGTTTCATGGGGCATAGAGGGTGGCCTATAGCTTGTTAGGATATGGTGTGGGACTTTGTGGTCACCTGGACATGGAGGAACTCTACTACATCATCCTACTTCTTTCTTGATGTAGATCAAGACACCTTCATCTTTAGTTCATGTCTATGCAGTTCCTGGTCTAAATGTGTGGAAGGCATTGAAGCCTTGCACTGCTTTAAACCATGTCTCATTAACTGCACAGATGTCTACATTCTTCAAGGAGAGAAGAGCTTGCTGGGAATGAAGCTTCTTGTTTAGATGCCAGGCATAGACCAGCAGCACCTTTAGATTTTCTTGGGTAGATTTTGCTATGTCGGAGGGTCTATCAATTTGGCATTGTCTAAAAAGGCCCTGTGGGGGGCAGACAATATTTTGCTCTACATTTGAAAGCCTAGAGGGGACAGGTACAGACCATTGTTAACCATGTCCATCCACACTGACAAATATTGTATCCCCTAAAATGACACCAAAAACTAAGCCAATTATTAAAGTCAATTTGGCATTGTCTAAAAAGGCCCTGTGGGGGGCAGACAATATTTTGGTCCACATTTGAAAGCCTAGAGGGGTCAGGTGCAGACCATTGTTAATCATGTCCATCCACACTGACAAATATTGTATCCCCTAAAATAACACCAAAAACTAAGCCAATTATTAAAGTCAATCATCTTCTGTTCATATAATAGCATCATCTTTGGTGAAGGTAGAATGCTGCTCAGTGCTAGGCACATACCAGCCTGGGACATATAGACATATAGTCCAAGAGTGCCATAATGTCTCTTTATATAACATAGTGAGATATGCCTCAAGTCGTTTACATCTCCATAGACAATGACTGATTCATACTGGTGCCTGTGGTCCTTTGACTGAGACATTAAACCAAGGCCCTATCTGCCCAAGTTGTTGGTAGCTCAGGTGGGTATAAATGATCCCATGGCACTTATCAAAAAGAGTAGAGGAAGTTCCTTAGTGCCCTAGACAAATCTCTTCTAGTCAGTATGACTACCAGCTCAGATCCCTCCTGAAAAGAGGCCACTTGCCTAATAGAACTAATACTGGCAAGAAAAGGTAAATAAATAAATGTGAAAATCCTGACAGACTAAGATAAAGAGGCGCTGGGTCCAGTCCTCACAATCAAGAGTGCAAAGTGAAAATCAAATCTGTTACAACAGAAAAGTTAGCATATAGGAATTTGTGCCATTGCTGATTCATAGGTTCTCTGCAGATCATCGCTTAATTCATCAGGCTTTCCTTGTAGAGCCTCCCACCTAATCAGTTAAACTTTATTGGTGAATAAATTACTGTCTCCCTCACACTCTGAGAGCAATGAAGTTTTCTGGCTGACCAAACAAGTTGGACTGTTGAATGTTTACCACATGGACAAACATCTCTGGCAGTTAACTGGACCTCTCCTTGGACAACAGCACTGCATTCTCATAGGAGGAATAGATAGATGCTAGAAAACTGGATATAGTGGTCCAAGAAAAGAAGAAAAAAGTAGCATTGATCATTGAAATTGCTACACCCAGTGACTACAGTGTCTTGCATACAGAGGAACACAAAAGTCATAAATCATAAGTCATAATCATAAAATATCAGGATCTGCAGGCAGACAACAGCAATGTAGAAGAAATATACCCAGACAGTTCCAATAGTAGTAGGAGCAATAGGTCTTATAAAAATCAATCTACAGTTGTATTTAAGTATGTTAGTAATCCATGTAACCCCGTACGAATTACAGGAGTCATTACTGGGTACATTGCTGGTGGTGCAAAGAGCACTTTTGGCTGACATCAAACATTGAAACAATACTAATTTCATGAACTTTAATTGGACTTTGACTTAGGAATGGGATCCATTCCCATCATAGTATTAGAAACCCAAAAGATTTGGAGAAATAAAAAAAGTACAGAATTGATGCCGACAAAGTTCATAGTCATTTAGAAGAAAACTCAATTATGGCAGTAGAGCAAAAAGGCAATAAAAGAAAGTCATAAGGAACAAGGTATCATTTGATGTTAAAGTCATAGTAGAGAACTATAAAAAGTGTAAGAATCTAAGTATGGCATGGATTGACTACAAAAAAACATATGATAGTATCCCACATTCATGGAAAAAAGAATACTTAAAATGTATAGGATACTGCCTACACTGAATGACTACATTTCAGTGACCATGAAAGAGTGGCAGACAACTTTGCAATTAAGCCATGATAAAGGACAAATTATTTTCCCAGGGATAAAAATTCAAAGGGGGATGTTCCATGGTGACTGTCTGTCACTGTTGCTATTCTGCCTTGCCCTTAACCCATTAAGCTGTCCACTTCACGTTGCCATAAGCTGACAATATCGAATACGATATTGTCAGCATGAGAATGTTGAAAGTTCAGAACATCGCACAGGTAAACAGAAATCTCCGTAAGGGGGAGATTTCCCTTTACCTCAATGTAGTGAGGTCTCGGAGTTGGTATATTTACGTAGGGGGGTGTGGGGCACAGGGGGGCTTGCCCCTCTGCCTACGCTAGTTAGTTTTTTATTGATCTTTTTTTTACGTTATTCGATATTTTACTACTTCGATCAATAAAGTTCGACCTTTATTTTTTCGAAGTAGTAAGATTTCGATACCGTGATATAGACGCATCTACTTAACAGCTTAGGCCATTGCTATAATTTAGCTCCTAGAAAATAACAATGTCTAAAGACTTCTCTTCTTCTCTTTGTCAATGATTTAAAACTTATAGCTCATCAGATGAGGAACTGAAAGCACTGTTGCAGGTTGTCAAAACTCTTTCAGATGATATTAGAATATAATTTGGCCTTGATAAATGTGCAAAAGCAACCTTTAAAGCAGGAAAACTGCAACACCAGGAAAACATCAGTTTGGGACAAGAATGTGATATAAAAAAACTTGAGCAAGAGGGAATGTATAAATACCTGGGAATTGATGAAGGATCAGCAATAAAACTTGAACAAATGTGAATAAAACTTAGTAAGGAATACTTTAGAAGACTTAAATTAATATTGAAAACAGCATTGACATCTAGGAACAAATTCCAAGCTATAAACCAATTTGCTCTTCCTGTCCTAACTTACAGTTTTAGAGTGATTGATTGGCCTCAAAACATGTTGGATAGATTAGATATTAAAACAAGGATGTTTCATGCTCACCAAATGATCTATAAAAATCAATGCATACCAAGATTATACATTCCCTGTTCCAAAGGAGGGATAGGCCTCCTTGAAATTGATTAAATGTATAGATCTGCAATTGTGGGATCCCACACATATCTGCTGACCTCACAAGACCTAAATGTAGTGAAAGTGTTGAAACATGTGGAGAATAAATCTAAAATAGGCATCAAGCAGGAACTGAAATAAAACCGGAAATATATAAATAAAACAGGCAGTAACTGAATGTGCCAAGAAACAAAAGAAAGAATATAAGGTGAAGGACCAAATGAAAAGACAATAAATGTGGAAAACACATAAATATAGTTGCAAGTATAGAAAACTTCTGGAAGAACCTCACGTTGATCAGGAATGAATGCAGGAATGGTTAAGGAAAGGTGAATTCAAACCAAGAGATGAAAGGTTAATATTATGGGAAAACATCCTTTCCCCCCTTCTTCCCATCACTGTTGGAGTACCCCAAGGATCCATACTTGGCCCCTTGCTCTTTACAATTTTTATTAACAACCTGTCAACTGCAACCCAACTAGCCTCCATAGTACAGTACGCCGACAACTCCACACTTATTTGCTCAGCCCCAACCCCGCAAGAGCTACTAACAAAAATGCAAACATCTTTCCAGGATATAGAAAAATACCTCTCTAACCGTCAACTAATACTGAACCCAAATAAAACCAAGTTAATAGTTTTCAATTATAATATACCCAAAACATGCCAGTCCCCACTATCAATTCTTTCTACAAACAGAACCAAAATAGAACCCACTAGCCAAACCAAACTTCTAGGTGTCACAATTGACAATAACTTAAGGTTTAACAGTCGCATCTCACTTACCATCAAAAAAGTCCACTCCAAAATTAGGCACCCTATATAGAGTCAAACCTTACCTTACAGAAAGTGCCAGACTAGCTACTGCCTGCTCCTAACTGCTTTCTACCCTCCTCTATGGATCTCAAGTATTTACCAATTTACGTAAATCTGACCTAAAAAATCTAGAATCCAGTTACAACAAAATTGCGAAATTCGCTACTGGACACCCATACAGAACCCACCACTGCTCAGTACTCTCCCAATTCAACTGGCTAAAACTCCCTAACCTTCTAACCTTAAACCAACTGTCCATAGCCCACAAAAAATTCACCAACCAAATGCCTGCCCTGCACTAAACAACCTAATCCAACCCAATCTAAATGCTAGATCACTCAGATCCTCTAATAAACTAATGTTAAAGACTACTCGACCCCACAACACACAGGGCACCTCCCTCTACTCCTATGGTATTGCCAAACTCTGGAACTCTCTTCCCCAACCTATAGCTAAAAACCCTAACTATAAGGAATTCAAACACCTCCTTAAGGATCATCTAGCAAAACAGTGGCTCTGCTCCTGCCATACTCCTGGCTAGTCAATCTGACTCTACTCCAACTCTCCCATAACCCCCCTCCCTCACTCCCTATTCTAGTTCATACCCCACAATTACTGTATTATATATGCACAAGGATTACTGGTTTATACACTCTGTCAGTAAACAACTAAACTGCTTACATCTGAGGCAATTAAATGTTCAACACTTTGAAACCAATACTGCCTCTTCTCACATATAATATGACAACATGGTCATACTACTGTTTTGTAAACTGTATTTCTTATTGGACTATTATTATTTTCACTGTTAATACATATCATACTTCACTACTTTTTGTTAATATTGTTATTAGATTAGATTACTAGGCTGTTTATACATTGTAAATATTACTAGTAATGATTTTGTTGTGTGAAATATTACTTTTCTCTTCTGTATGTCATGAGCTTTTCTCCCCAGGCATCCGCTGAAAAAGGGCCTCATGCCCAGTCGGACATTACTAAAGGTAAATAAATAAAAATATACATAAGAATATTGGCAGTTCAAGATAGTGGGCTACGTACATGCTGGTTTACAAAGCCAGCTGAACATGTGTGAGAAACAGACAAATGTAGGTTTTGTAAAACTGAACTGGAAACAGTCGTACACCTCTTTGCTGGTTGTGACATACTATGTATACTGAAAGGCATAATAATGTGGCAAGACTGTTGCACTGGGGTTTGTACAAACATTATGGTATTAAAGTGGCTGAAAAACACTGGAAACATGAGCCACAAAGCATCATAGAACATTATGAAGTCTGCATCACATGGTATCACCCCAGTACCAACAGTTCAAAAGATAGATGCTAGAAAACTGGATATAGTGGTTCATGAAAAGAAGACAAATGTAGCATTGATCATTGAGATTGCCACACTGAGTGACTATAATGTCTTACATACAGACAGACACAAAGTCATAAAATATCAAGATTTGCATGTAGAAACGAGGGCAATGTGAAAAAAAGATACCCAGACAGTTCCAAGGAGCAACGGGTCTTATAAAAAATAATCTACAGTCATATTTAGATATTGTAGAACAGAGCATGCATTGCAACTTTTAAGAAGTATTTCCAGTTGTAAGCATGTGCATATAAATAGTGAGCACATGCAGGCAGCAGTGCCATTTTGGGAGAACAGCCAGAGTGTTAACATGCATGAGTGTAGTAATCAGTCTGTTTGTAAGTTTTTTAAGTTTATGTTACTTAGCCTCAATCATAATGTGTTTGTATGTAATAAAGCTGCTTGAACCAAACCCACAACTGTTTTATCTGTTGTCTGTTTTATCCTGGCTGGATGAGCGACAGATATGTTACTAATACATGTAACCCCATACAAATTGCAGAAGGAGTCATTACTGGGCACATTGCGGGTGCTGAGAAGAGTACTTCTGGCTGAAATCAAAGATTGAAGCTATACTAATTTCATGAACTTTAATCATTCTTTGACTTAGGAATGGGGCCCATTCCTGTCATGGTATTAGAAACCCCAACAAATTTGTAGAAATTAAAGCAGAGATCTCAGATTATATAGTCTTCATCCAATTTAAGTTTTTTTTTCAAGAAGAGTAGTTTTCTCCATCAGTGTCTCATCCTTTGTATTTCAGTTCTGTGACTAAAGAACTCATAAATGTTGCAGTGCTTATCCATCCCTTTACAGATGAGGTATACACAAAGTGAGACAAATAAATTAAAGGCCTCATTGGTAGTCACGTTACAGGCAACTCCCTCATAATCTCATTCATCACATTGGGCTCCTCATGTACAAGGAAAACCTCAGTACATGTAGCATTCTTTTATTCCTGTACTACATTTACTTATGATCATGTGAAATTTTTAGGGGAACTCCAAAGCATTCCTTATGTTCAACTGTCTCACCTAATAGCATTCATCATTTTTTCCCCCCAAGGCCTCCTCTTGTCCATTTGGACTTCTCTGGTAAACAAATGTTAAATAAATAAATAAATAAATAAATAAATAAATAAATAAAGCCTTTTACACTATATTCTTTGATACAAAGTGAGTAGAGCTGAAACGGGTTATAAAAAAAAACGATTTTATAAACAGCTATATGTGGTCTTGATATGAATAAAAGTTGACTTATAGAATAATAATATTATTACCTGCTGAATAACTTGCAAAGTGCTGTTAACAGAAAGAACAGAACTTCCACAAAATTGATTTTTGTATTATTGTGAGTACAATAACTGCATTTGAAAATGAGGTACGTTTCCCATCTGAAAAACTGTAATGTTAATATTTTCTCCTTGTACTGTTACTGATCAATAATTCTGTCTTTATCGTTTTTAGCATCACAGGAAAGCCAGAGCCTGTCCCAAGAAGTGACAGTACTAAAGCAGTCAGTTCTGAATAAGAACTGAGTCCATTACATGATGCATATACACTCATTTACACACTGTAGACACACAGGCACCTTAAAGAAACATACATGATCACAATTCATCTATCAGCTTGTCATTGAGATAAAAACAGAGAACCCAGTGAAAACAAGAAAGCAAGTACAATCTGCATAGAAAGCACATTAACTAGGAAATGAACTGGAGAACCAAAGATCAGCTGCAAGGAACAATTTATGGTAACGAGTGAACAGCAAGTAAGACTCATGGAACTGTTGCAACAATGCTGTATATTAACACCTTTTAGTATTTGTTTTGGACTTCTCTGTTAAATATAACTTATAGGTTCACTGCAAAATGGCTACAATTGATTGCCTTTCTAAAGACAGTTAACTTAACTTGTACATATGAACTTTACCTTACCAGACATAGATCGCAAATTGGCAGTCTGAAGGAGGAAATTACCAAAAAGAACCACTTAAAAGATAAGCATAACCCTTGGTGTTTTAATAGTTGTATTAAATAGCATGACTGCTCACAGCTTATACAAGGCTCTAGATTACAAATACAATTACTTAATTCTAGTGAATTATTGCTGTGCTGACTTTCAGCTAGCAAGGGGCATTTGCTGTGTGAAGGGTGATTTAAGAGGGGAATTAATAGTACAAAAAAGCACCTGCTGGTGTCAACAGCAGCAACCATGTTACATTTGAAAGATATACAAAGGTGCCTGAGAGCAGAAATGACACATGTACTATAGCCTGAGACAGCTGAATAACAAAGCAATAGCCTTTACCTTTCATCATGGAGAGAAATTAAGTATGGTTTGTAAGTTAAAGAAAATCTCATACTGTTTTTCTTCTGTTGAGCAAATGTAACTTTCAGATGTTAGAAACAGTTGGCTAGAGTATAGTCCTTAGTATAGAAAATCCAGTACTGTTAATCACTCCAAGCTGAGTTGCTGGTTTATGAAAATTATTATTTAAATCTTTTGTATCTGTTACATTACTGAACTCTGACAAGGTGGAAGTAATTGGATATTACAGATATTTGGATATAAAGTACAGCTAAGGCAGTGCATATGATATTATTACTGCCTGTCATAGTTTTGGTGGAAGTTTAACAGTAAAGGGACAAGTAAAATAACCTGAATGTGCTATAGAATAAAAGGGCAGTGCAACAAAACAGCTAAGGATACTTATCGCAGTGCTATATCTGTGGATTGAACTTCAGCCACGGGAATCCATTAAGCATCAGGCATTAGCATCACTTGATATGTAGAACTTTCCCTTCCATCCACCTTACAAGATAAGACTTCCTGTTAGATGACCAGTTCTGGAACAAGCAAAAGTTAACAAAGCAACAAAGAAATCAAGGGGAAAAAATTAGGTTCTGGGAATGTGACTGGGTTAATTCCTGCTGCTTGAGCTATTCTCATAGTTCTAGCATTATAGTAAGCATCCATAACTTTTGTGTTTTGCATCATAGTGCTCCAATACAGTAGAGAGTCAATTATCCGAACGTCGATTATTTGAAGCATCAATTATCCAAACACAATCTTACAAAGTTTTTGGGTAGGAAAAATCATAAAGCCTGAATAGGTAAACATTATACATATTCGCTTGTGCATATTTTTTGAACTTCTAGCCCTCTCATGTGTGAAAAATATTCTTTATTGTCCACTGGAATGGTTGAAAAGTGTATTCCCTGCATGCAGAAAAAACAAGATTTTAGAAGTTTTTTATCCTGTTCAATGTATATTTGACTATCTGGACAGTTTGATTATCGGAACTACTCTAGGTCCCAATTAGTTTGCATAATCAACTCTCTACTGTAACAGGAATCAATTGGACAGGGTCTCCAGCTAAATGCAACCTGGATGGCTACTCTAATGAAATACACCTGTGATCACAGATACTCTGAAGAAGAACCTAGCTCTTCAAGCTATATCTGATGTGCATTGCTATGTGCCTGTACAGAGCTCTAGTTAAACCATCAGAGACCATGAGAAATCCTTTATTTGCCCTCCCCATTAACAATTGAAGACAAAAGAGAGAGAAACATGTCTTTCATTTAAGAAGCTCCTTGTAACAGCAAAAATCTCACTGAATACCCTTGTCATTTAAGCAGCTGCATTTATGATCAATGATCATAGCTGCTTAAATGTTTTACTCTTGCTTACATTAAAGCAACAGTCATGCTTCCTAACTGTTTGCACCCAGGGCAGCTGCCCCTCTTACCTTGCTTTCTTAAGTTTCTACACCTTTTTCTGCAAAACACTATAATATACATGTATAATATTTTATCTCATTAAATGGGGTTAGCATGCATTTGGATCCATATCATGTGAACTTAACCTCACAGTCGCTCTCTTTCAGTAAAGCATTGGATGTATATTCACTTAATATGTGCCTCTTTGTTTCAACCACTCTCGACTGTACTTCATCAGAAGGATATATATAAAAATAAAAGAGATTCTAGAAGCTGCCTGTCTGTTGAGCATCTAAGATGTAGGCACTGAAGCAATGATTATGGTTGGAATCGTATCATTTCCTTTGTGCAATATTAGTACTAAAGAAACAACACGCAGCATCCAGCAAGTGAAATGCTTTTCATATGATGAAGTAAAATTTTGCAAAATGACTCCTGATATATGTATATCAACACAGATAATGCTAAAATGACACTCATTCACAATTTAGTATTTGAAGTTGAGAAATAATGTTTTCACATTTTTTTCTCTCTCTCACAGTATAATAAGTTTTGTTTTCACATTTTACAAAGAAAAATCACCTATCCATAAATCTTTTTCGATTTTTGTAAATACGATTCTCTTCATTTTGATACAGTGCATCTATATTTCAGTCATTAATGTTTCAAAAGCTGTATGATAATGTGTCTAAAGACTAGAAGCATTGAATTCCTCTGCAAGAGGAATAGCAGAGAAACCATTGAAAGTCTGATGTATAACCTACTTGCATACAGAGCTGGATCATAGTCAAATAAGGCCCTAGGCAGGATAGTGGATCAGGACCCCACACAGCAGCCCCAACCCCTGCAGTCACTCCAGTCTCCCATTACTTGGCTACTGCTCTCCAGTTACCATGAACACTGTTCAAACCTATCAGTGTGCATACTACATTTTTCTTTATGTCTAAAATGATTAAAGATATTTGGATTTAATTTAAAAATTGTAGTTCAAATTTGCTAGCACAAACACTGATAGCCATTTGCTAAACAAAGCAATTCAGTCTCACAATGAAACCATTCTTAGCATGAACAGTAAACCTCTGTGCCCGTGAAACTCACATTCATTGAAAGAACATTGAAATCCACATTCAAAGTAAATGCATCTGGCCAGTGGCAGAATAAATTTACCTTTGGACTGTTTTCAAATTATAGGCCCCTTGCACACATTTGTAGGGCCATGCATGCATGCATTCTTTTATGCATCTTTCTGATTCTATTAAATTATATTCCTTGTATAATACAGCACCACTTGTTAGAGACTGTTTTAAATTTGTAGTTTTGAACATTTGTCCAGTATCAATGGAACAAAAAGTATGAACCAATAATTGTAAAACTACCCATTTCAGAAACATTTCAATCCTAAAAGTTCGCTCAGACTTCTAGCATTACAATCTGTCAATATGCAAAATCTCTGCAGAAGTAAAATTCATCTGAATAATGCCACATTAAAGAGATCGGTAAATAATGAAGAGGTTGCTGCTGGCAAACAAACTTTGCATTTCAGTGTTTCATGTACAAATTCAGTGCCTGCTGCCCTTGAGGAATAAATGGCCCATGTTACATTAAGAAATGGAAAACTGGCAACGTCGCTATAGGGAATGGCTGGAAAACCAACAACAGGTTTGTAGTTACTACGCATCTCATCAAAGGACACACTCAGGAGTGCAGCACCCCCACCCCCCTTGAAGTGCACTACAGCATCAGCAAATCTATCTACATGGTGTGGGAGTAGAAACCACAGCCTTATGCCCCAAAGGCAAGTATGCTATCTGTTTTGCTACTAACAGTTTTCCAATACTGTAGTACACAGTGACAATAATTTGATAAACAAAACAGTTGCACATTGAAAACAGACTTAGCATGAGCAACATTAAATTTCTTTTTCCTTGAAACTCACAAGTCCTTGAAAATGCATCCACTGATGACACTCTGATAGTTGAAGGATTTAGACTCTTGATTCTTGTAATCAAGGTACAGGGTTTGAGCTTGAACAAGTTAATTAACTAACCTGCCATCCAGCCTGAGCAACTTAATTAACCAACCTGCCATGCCTAGCTAGGGCATTCCCCACACATAGCAGGACAATACCAACATTTAAATCTGTGCTGTTGTGTGTGTCTTTAGTATGATGCACACACAGATGCTACTACAGATGCAGAGTGTGTCCTTAAAGAAGGAATGTCATTGTTTTAGTTGTTTAAATGAAATGTTGTGGCAGCACCCTGGCCAGCAGGCCCTAGGCTACTGCTTAGGTCACTTAGTGCTGGATCCGGCTCTGCTTGCATGACACAGGTGAGGAAACAATAATGGCATTTGACATAGTTAGCTATAAAAAAATACAAGCTAGCAGTGGTGAGATATAAGTTGCAAGCATATTTGTAAGACAAAGAATAATCACCCCTATATAAAACATGTATTCTTTATCAGAAATCAAAAGACCTAAGAGATGCTTATGTAAATTAGCTCAAGAGTATATGTGTGTGTGTGTGTGTGTGTGTGTACATATATATATATATATATATATATATATATAGAGAGAGAGAGAGAGAGAGAGTGAGTTTAGGGACTTGCATGATTTACTAATGGGGGTGGAGTGGTATAGTCAGCGTGCTGGAAGCTTCTGCCTGTCTGAGGCTAAGGTAAGTTCCATAAGGTCATCCTGAGGTGGGAGGAGCTCATTCTAGTGAAAAGTTCAAGAACACATATGATCCATTACTGTTAGGCAGCCTACAAGAGAAGGGAGGACTCTGTGGCAATCTTGGTTTGTCTCTGCCACAGGAGTGGTCTAAAATATAGGAAACTACTAAGCTAGCTGTTTTGGGGGGCCATTTTAAGCTTAGCAATTTTCTTCAAAGTTGAGAATCAAATATTATATCTTGTGTCAGGGAGGTAAACACCTTAACCATTACTCCAACCCTTAACCCCAGAAAGCTGTCTTGAAGTGATAAAACCAGAGTGTAAGAAATATGGATGAGTGGAAATCTGGCTGTCTGATGTGCGGGAAAATTCCATGAGGACAACATTATGCAGAATCCAGGAGAATGAAGGGTCAAGTGCTATTTTTGGCCTCTCCATACCTAAAGGAATTGAGGGCAAGCACCATCCTTTATGCAAGTTGTAACCCTCTTTCCATTGAGTTTGAAATGCCTCAGAGTCACTAAAAACTACACTTCAGAAATAAATCTAGAGTGTTGTAGGCTTGAATGAGGTCTAGTCTGCTCATCCATGGCTGAGGTGAATTCTGTGAGGTTAGTTAGATTTGACTGGGTTTCTCTCTGAAGGGCTGAAGGGCATTTGTGATCCATCCTAGATAAACAGTCTCTAGAAGCACAGAGGGTTGTGTGCCACCCTTGGTCTTTTCCTTTCCACAGGAATGGAAATCAGGGACTATACATCTTCCAACTGGTGGTCCTCCTACTATTGGGTATAAAACATCACAAAGTCCTTCAAACTGCCCTGGAGTAGAAAAACTGTGTGCTGAAAACCCGAATGAGAGATGAGTTGCCCATTCAACTAAGGTGAATTCAGTGAGATTGATTTATGGCAGAATGTGAATCCATGTGAATGCCTTAAGGGCATGAATCAGCTGACACAAGAAGGATGAGTTTGTAGATCTCACAAAGATTGCTTTGCTATCTTTGCATGCGGTGAAGATGCTTCCCTCATTTCTTCTAACTGTACCTGCTGCCATGATGGAAGTCTACACTTGCAGAAGCCTTTATAAGAGGTTATCTGCCTATTCATATTCATATTTCTGATGGACTCAAGGGCACATCAGGTGTTGTATGAAGATAAGTGGTTTCACACATCCTACAAAGACTGAAATCTGTTCAAGTTTATAGTGATATCTGACTGTGCTCTTCATGGAAGGCTGAGGTGACTCCTTATGGCCTTATCTCTTCCCTCATAGTATCTGCATGATGCTGGGTGTGTGCATGAGGAGTAGTGCATGAGGCAATGACAATGTTGTTTTGGAGCCTTGTCCCACCTTCCCACATGCCAATTGTTCTAAGTGAGCATCTTCTACCGATGGAAAAATGTAGTAATTCTAAAGCTAATACCTTTTGATGAGTGCTTACCTCTAGGTTGGATGCACTTATCAGAGTAAAACCAAGCCCTGTCTTGGTCTGACAACTTTGGTGACTCTACATAAACAAAGACCAGTCATCAGTCACAATCTCCCTTTTCACTGATACATTAAAATTTAACTCTTTATTACATTTTAAAAGCAATATTGGTGCCTACCATAGAGATCGCAGGTAAAGGGAAATCAGAGCTCAAGTCCAGAAATAGGGATTAAGAAATGGCTGCCACATCAAGGAAAGACAAAAAGTAGGCAAAATATCCACTCTTAGCTCAGGAAAAGTAGTGATGAAAAATAGCAATATAGGACTTTTTCAACATCCATTATATGTACTCTTTACATTTTTAATGATCTATTGAAGTAAGAAACACCCACTGTAATTCCATCTACAATTGTGTGCATCATAGTTACTATATTTGAAAAGCTCATAGCTGGATGTTGTAAATAGGCTGGTAGAATGACAGAAGATGATCTACCAGATATTCTAGTCCCTGCCTTTCAGTGCTCCCTTATTAGTCTTAATTAAATATTCTACTGGTTCTGTTGCATATACTTTAGAAAAAAAAACAGTGTTAAAAAAAGTCAACTGAGCAGTTCAGCTGAAAATAATGAGACAACATTCTGGTTTTAATTTGTGGGTTTCTGGAAGTGGGGCCATGATTTTGAGGGATAGTTGGTAGCATTTGTGTCATGCTGCTAGAGGTGAAATTCTTGAGCTGGTAAATGATGAACAAAAGCAGAAGTGCATGCCAAGGATGTCCTCATTAATCAAGAATAAAAGTCAGACGTCTGCCAACCATCACATACTGCTGTAGTCCTGACCATAAACAATGCTGACCAGTGATCTGGTGGCGTTATTCCTATGACATGCCAGAAACCATCCAGAATCGAAAGTCTTTAGGTTCCAGGGTGAGTAGAGTTGCAAAACTGAAACTTAAATAAATTGTTGGAGGGGTAGGAACTGAGTCTGCAGCTTCATTTGTCTCAACATGTGAAACTTCATCTGGCCTGAGAACAGAAAGGATTAACAGACTGATAGTTATTTCATAATTTTGTGGCTGGTGGTACATGGCTGCTCCCAGCAGGATCTGTGACATGATTATTTAATTCCAAAATTGAACAAGGCTCACCATGCTAGCTAGTTAGGCCCACGTGGCCATCTATAACTTCAGAGAGGCACGAGTGGCTTTCAGGCATGAAATACTGGACAAAAACAGGTCTGTGATGTCCATGGGTATCCAGGGCTCCAGTAACACTACACTGAATGACTCAGCCTGTGTCTAGTCTTGGTCAAAGGAGGTAAGTATTCCCCATGAGCTAGAAACATCCAAAAAGTCCAAGTCATAAAGTCACTTTGTTTAACACTCATTTCCTACAAGAATATACTTGTCAGGAATTCCTGTGTATCCTGTAAGATTATCCCCATCTTTACAGGAGACTTCCCTATACTACTGCAATAAATATACTTGTCAGTGTTTTCTCACTCCAGTTTCTGATGTCCTGGTACAGAGACATACCTAAAACTAAGTCAGCAAGGTGGCATCTACAAGATTAATATACTTGCTAGGCATGCATGGTGCAATAGTCAGCATGGGATGTACAGAGCGGAAGTAATTAAGGAGTGTTTGCAAAAAGTTATGAAAAATGTGACGTTTTCTATGTTTGCATTAATAGTGCAAAAAAAGGGGAGTGTGATAGTATGATGTTGAGGGGGGTGGGCATTAAGTAGTAGGTGTTAGTAAAATGGCAGTAGAATATGGCAAGTAATCCAAGACAGTCTGACATATAAATGTGTTTTTGGTTAAGCAGTTATAACTTAATTGTTAGCTATATTTTCATAACTATTAATTTATTAAAAGTTGTGTGACCTACAAGTGAGCAAATGGTGCCATATTATAGAAAACCTAAAGGCATGCAATTTTGACTCTGTCACTTGCCATTTAACATGCATGGATTTGTAGATTAATATTGTTTTGAAATCCTTTCAAAATATATTCATGATTTGCATAGATTGTGTGATATAAAATAACAGTAGGTTCATAGGTTCATAGGCTGGTACAAGGCTATTGGCCCTAAAGCCATAACAATTCCCTGGCTATTTCTTCCCACACTATTCACTTCCATGGACCCCTGTCTAGCAGGGCGACTGACGTGATCCCCGAGGTGAATTCCCTTATAGGTTCATAGGTTAATATTATGCTACCCTCTCTTGCAATACGTTATTGGAAAGTTCTAAAACAAATAAACAATTATTCCACTGACATCTTAGATCTTACACACTTACAGAGATATAACTCTTTTCTTGACTATAACACAAATAATTGCTTTCAAATAAAATAATATTTTCTTTCATAAATCTGCAGTATAAAATCATTGTCTATAGACAGGTGTTTTATACTAACACCACTGTGGCCCATTTCTTACAGTAAAACTTTCGTATCTTAACTTTATAATTCTTATCATTTATCAGACATTGCAGATCATGCGAATTCTGTTTTGAGATAAAGATTTTATAAAAAAAAGGTCTCACAAAACAATTTCCTGTCTCAGAAGACTCAAGAGGCAGGATTAGCCTCCATATACCCAGGATTGAATAAGTTAAGTCCCCACTATTTGTACATATTGTTTATCACAAATATTGATTGGATGGTTTAGTAATATACTAGGATCTATCCACTAGATTCAGTCATGGCCTCAGGGATGTACCAAGATGATCAGATTTGACTAGCTAGAGAAGGAAAGATTTATTAACAAGGTTTCTGTGGCTCCCTGTCAGGACTCAGATTTGTAAGTCTCACAAGACTGAAAAAATTTTATTTATTATTTACTTTTATTTATTTTATTTTACATTTGTTGACCGAGATGGTCCGACTGAGCTGAATAGCCCTTTTTCAGCAGAGGCCCAGGGAGAAAAGCTCCACAGTATACAAGTCATTAAAGCATTAGAATTTCAGAGTAGTTACATAGAAAGTATATTAGTTAATACAGAGGTAATTAATTAAGAAGCTTCATTGTTTTGAAACGTAAACATTAAACAATATAAGACAATAATTCATAAAAAGCAGCAATAATTATAAGTAACAGTAGATGTTTTTTAATAAACAATTGACATCAGAAGAGGAAATGAGATCTGTAGATGTAAAGGTAAATAGTATGCAGAGGTTACAGTTCATCATCGGAGGTAAAAGAGGACATACTGATAGTAAATAGTAAGGTAGAGTCTAGCAAGTGGACTGAATGTACTTTATGGAGGATGATAATAAGGGCAGGACCAGTGTGCTTTTGGGTATTCTTTGGTTGCAGTTTTGAATTGATTAGTTTGTGTAAGAGACCTGATTTCTAATGGCAGTTTATTCCATGCTATAGAAGGATTGGAGCTATAGAGATTGCATCCAAATTTAGTTTTAGCTTTGTATATTTGTAATAGGTTTTGGTCAGAGCTATGTAAGGACCTGGTAGGGGAGTATTGAGAGATTAAAGAGGATAGGCTAGGACAGAAGGATTGCTGGTATAGAATTGTATGGATTATCTGTAGTTGGGAGTGAAGTAGTGAGTGGGGTAGTTCAAGTCAGTTTAAGTATCTTAGTGAGAGACAATGGTGAGATTTATAAGTTTGTTGGGCAGCAAATCTTGCAACCTTTTTATAGGTGGATTCTAGTTTTGCTAGAAGTGTGGAGTTGAGATTAATGAGAATTTGACAGCTGTACAATAGACTGAGTAGTAGGCATGAAGGAGAGAGGGTAACTCTTGCTTTATTTGTAAGAAACCTTTTGTTTCGATAGAGAAGGCCCAGTTTTTGGTGTGTCTTTTTAATACAGTTATTTATAAGAAATACAGAAATGATAAGAGAAGAGAGTATACTGAGCATCACTCTTCTTCAAACAGTACTTTGGGGAAAACGGAATATTTGGAGAAATGCATGTATGTATGAATGTATGCATGTCTGTCTCTCTCTCTCTCTCTCTCTCTCTCCCTCTCCCTCTCTCTCTCTCCCTCTCTCTCTCTCTCTCTCTCTATATATATATATATATATATGGCTCTACTTCAAAAGAACAAAAACCCACATTACTAAAGTCAGCATCACTGAGACCCACATTACTAAAGTCAGCATCACTGAGACAACATTGCCGAAACCTCAGTTATATGAACGACCGGAATCCCAAAGAATTTCACAGGGTAAGTATCTGATTGGCCACCATCTAACAATGAAACACAATGCACTACCCCACACCCCCCTAACTAAATATACCAACTATGGGATTGCACTACAGTGGGGAAAAGGGCAATTTCCCCTTGTTGACCACCCGGTTATTTACCCTGTGAAATTCGTCGCATTCTAGTCGTTCATGAAACCGAAGTTTCGGCAATATCATCTCTTTCATTTTGTCTTCAGTAATGTGGGATTTTGGCCTTTTCAGGTAGACCCATATATATATATATATATATATGTACTCTTCAGCGTTATCTCGTGTACATTTTGTATATATTGTATATAGTTTGCTCTCCCTGTTTTCCTCTCCCTATCATTTGTACTTGTTCTGTCATAACTACCCAAACAAGACACATTTTCTGTACAATCATTGGAATTTTTTCTTCTCAACATATGACTCTTATGCGAAGTTACCAATGTACCAGTTCATGTCTCTGATTTTATAATGTATCTGCACCCTCTATATTAACTGTAATTTGCTTATCTTATGTACCTGCATCCTGAATTGTAACTTTAATCTGAAAATTTAATGTTTACTTTGTAAAGTTGGAGCTTTTCTCCCTGGGCCTCCACTAAAAATGGGCTCTTGAGCCCAGTGGACACCCCCAGTCATCAAACTGAAATATATATATATATATATATATATATATATATATATATATATATATATATATATATATGTGTGTGTGTGTGTGTGTGTGTGTGTGTGTATAATATATATATATATATATATATATATATATATATATATATATATATATATATATATATATGGGTACGTATCACTTCACCAAAACCTCATTTCACCTAAACTCATTTCACTGAAACCAAATCACCTAAAATTCATTTCACCTAAAACTCATTTCATCTAAAACTCATTTCACTGACAAGTAGTACAATAAGGCAAGTCAAAGGTATATGTCCTTTTCCCCACTGTAGTGCTATCCTGGTGTTAGTATATATATAGTTGGGGGGTGTGGGGGTGGCACAGCCCCCCACACTGGGGAGGTGTGGGGGCATAGCTTCCCACTTACTTTAGTTTTACGGTGTCTTGTTTTGTTTTACATTATTTGGTAAAAGTCAACTAGATGGGGGGGCTACACCCCCCACCCCCCTTAATATATATATATATATATATATATATATATATATATATATATATATATATATATATATATATACTAACACCAGGATCACACTACAGTGGGAAAAAGGACATATACCATTGAACTTCTTTAGAGTACTACTTGTCAGTGAAATGAGCTTTAGGTGAAATGAATTTTAGGTGAAATGAACTTTAGGTGAAGTGATATGCACCCATATGAATATATATATATATATATATATATATATATATATATATATATATATATATATATATATATATATATATATATATATATATATATATATATATATATGTATATATATATGTATATATATATATATATATATATATATATATATGTATATATATGTATATATATATATATATATATATATATATATATGTGTGTGTGTGTGCATGTGATTCTTTTGTTCATTAACTAGGATACTCTGATAGGGCCATGTAGACTATTTTAAATTATAGGGAGGTTTTAACTGTGAGAAATTATGATTGCTTTGTAGAGCCAGTGCAATTTTTAAGTGTGACAGTGGTGAGTAGAACTGTTCATTTTGGTTGCAAATTTGTCTATTTTGTTGTAACACTGTTCTAGTTTTCTAACTAGTGTAGTTTTAATATTTGTAAGATACCAGGACAATCTAACTCTCTTCCTTCATTGAAAATAATTCCCTACCTTCCAACAGCTTTCAGACTCTGCAACAGCTAAATACCCTATAGCATTACAGTTTATTGCTTTTTTCTTTATTCCTACTTCTCCACTACCTCCCATCAATAAAATACAAATGCCTTTACTTAATCATACTACTCCTCAGTTTATCCTCTATTCTTCTTCTCCTACAAGCCATGTCTCATCCTACCATGACTCAATAATTGCTTTAAACATCTCTACAACTCTATCCCAACCACCTGTACATACTTCCTACCTAAATTCTCCATACATCAGACCAGATCTGGTTAATGATGCCCCTCAACATTACCCCAAATATAGACTAATTTAACTCCATTTCAACTCTAGTCAAAATAAAACTAAATGGAAAAATACTTTCCAAAAAAAAAAAAAAAACAAGAATCAATACTACCCCAGTATACTAAAATTCTCTCAGGAGGAGACATTCACCCTAATCCTGGCAACATTTCACAACCAACATCAAGAAAATCCTCTTCTGCACACTTCTCTAACCCCACAGTGGTCAAGCCCCAAGCCATCTAATCTAACTTTTGCTGCCATCAATTTTTGAAGCATAAAAAACTAAAAATACTGAACTGCATGCTTAGATTACCGAATGTAACCCTGATATTCTCACTATAACTGAGACCTGCCTTAAATGCAGCATAAGCAACTCGGAAGTTAAATCCCTAGCTAAAATATCATCTGTAATTACTTTTTAAAGATGAAAGGTAGTGGCATTCCTTTAACATTTCCTAACAACTACCACATTCCCCCCTACAGCAAACCAATAATAAAATTCAATTCAACAGAGCTTCTTAATACTTTCCTGAAAATAAACAAATATAAAAAATATGTATTACTGTCCTTTATATCCCTCCTGATGACAGCACAGCTACACTGGAACATATCCTGTGTTGGATACCCATAACAATTCCACAAGAAAAATACTACTAAGTGATGTCAATATCAATTGGTTGGACCTAACCTATAACTCCATTACATCTAGGATGAACTTATATGGTTTCACACAACTAATAAGACATAAAATTCCTTATTAGAATAGATATTAGTACCAGACCCTAACAAATTCACCATCACAGTTACAGTGTCAGACTTTCTCGGTGGCCATCTCCCAGTCTATACAACCAGACATTTCACAGATCCACTTAAGCTGCATGTTTATAAAACAACATGCAACGTGTCCAAGTCCAACCCAGAAATATTGAGCCTTACCCTATCATCTATTAACTGGAGCATCATAAAAATCCTCCTATTAGATGATGCTGCAAATTAATTCAATACAGCTTTCCGAAATAACCTAAGCAGCCTTGCACCTCCTAGAAATAAGAGACTAAAAACAAATAATGCAATTTAGCTATCCAAAAGGAGTAAAATGCTAATGCAGGATACAGAAAAAGTGTGGAAGTAATGGCAAAAATCCAAAACACCACAATATCTCGAAAACTTCAGAATGTTCTGCAACCGTACTAAAAAGCAAGTAAATGAAAACAAAAAAACTATACCATAACAACATTCAGAACATTAGTAAACACAACCTTAAAATATTCTGCTCAGCCATTAAAGAAATATTACATCCCAGCCAAATAATCAACACTAATCCCTATTCCAAAAACTCACCACTTGAAACTGAAATAGAATTCAACTCTCCTTTCATCGATAGTATAGCATCCCTAACCAAGGATTCCCCAACATCTAATCTCAACCCTGCCCAAGAGCCACATATCACCACATCCATTTTCACCTTCACACCTGTGCCCAAATACTATATAAAACTACTTTTAAACAGAGTCAAACCATGCTCTACTTCAGATAATGACCTTGCAAGTGAGTACCTTAAGACAGCAGCCAGTAGTATTGCCTATCATTTCTCAGTCCTTATAAATTAGTTAGTCCAGGAATACCACATTTTCTTTCACTACAAAAAATCACACATTATCCCTCTACACAACGGAGGAAATTCAGCAGACATTACTAACTTTAGTCCTAAATCAGTTTTATTCCCCTACAAAACACTTGAAAAATGCTTTCAAGGACAATTGCTAAACTGTCTCCTGCAGGAAGAATCCCAATCCCCCACACAACATGGTTTCTGTCCCTGCCATAGTACTAGCACTGCACTTTTAACCTTTATAGGTGCTGTCAATAAAGGTTGAGGTAACAGCACACTAGTCTCCTACATATTTCTAGACTTATCTAAAGCATTCATCACAATTTGTCTCAGCAAACTTTTACTTCAATTGTCATTAGGTATCTCTCACCCCACCCTGCTATAGTTCAAAACCTACCTATCCAGTAGGTATCAGTCAGTAAAATGGTCCCCTCCTCTTTAACATTCTCACCAACAACCTCCACACATCCACACAACAGGTCTCCCTAATACAGTACACAGATGACCCCATGCTCATATACAAAGCAAACAGTCTGGCACATATTCAAAATATTACCCTGGAAACTTTAACAGCCAATGAAAACTGACCTTGGAACTCACAACACCCCCCCTAAAAAAAAAAACTACTTCCTCACCCCCAAAACTCCTTTGTCATGAAAAAATTAAATTTAATAATCCTCTGTCTCTGAATAATACAACAATTGAAATCACTTCTCATAGAAAATTATTAGGGATGATAGTGTCTCATGATCTTAAATTTGACCTGAATATACTAAATTGCATTAAAAAAAATCACCAAAATTGGGGATGTTTTACAGAGCCAAAAGTGTTTTCAACAACACAACTAAAACTACACTTGCCACTACTTACCTCCTCCTCACACTTCTTTAAAGGGCTATCATCCTTACTAATCTCCAGACACCACAAAAATCATCAAACCTTGAACAGTGATGTAATAAAGTACCTAATTTGCAGCAAACACCCTTTCCAGAACATACCACTGTATAGCACTAAAAAGCCTAAATTAGTAAAAACTACCTCATCAACTAAAATATACATAGTCTCTTACCACATATAAAATTTTCCATCAGCCACCTGCTTGTCAAGCAGTAAATACCATTCTGCATAACTACGTTCCCAATTAGTCATTATGATCCAATGACCAAAAACTCCTCTCTGTCCACAAACCTATCAAATCTGCTGGGCATGGGCTGTACTCGTACCACGTTGCTAAGGCCTGGAACTCCTTACCTATGTCCACCAAGTCAATACCCTCCCTCCAGTCCTTTAAAACCATTCTGAAAGGCTTCCCAGCCAAAATCTGTTTGCTTAGCACAAGGATAAACTATATCCCTAAATATGAACAAGTACCTATTCATACCTTACACCTCTTTATTTTCCATTCTTCACTTACATCCTAACTTCAATCAATTTCTCTTCCCTGACACTCTTTCCAAATATGCCATAACTCTGTTTTGTTTGTTTGTTTGTTTTTTTTGCTTACTTTATATTGCAACTCCTGTTTGTGTTGTAGTAACTTTTACCTTTAATTTCACTATATTTGGCTGAAATTTCTTAAAAATGAAATCATTGCTATATAACTTGAATCTATTTTTAACCAATATTTTCACATTTTGTCTAATTTGGTATGATTATTTAAATTGTAGATGCTTTTATAGTATTTTTGAAGACTGTAAAATTGTAAAGATATTGTTCTTAAAATTGCTTTTGTAATACTTGGGAGCTTTTCTCCCTGGACATCCACACAAAATGGACAGCCAATTGGTAGTCAAATGTCAGTAGATAAATAAATAGGAGAAGCATAAAGTAGTGTAGAGAGAATGAAGGTGGTAGTGATGCTTATGTGAGATTACTTTGTGAGGAGGTTGTTCTATACAGTAGGCTTAATTTTTGTTGTGTTTTTTCATTAAGTTTTGAATGTAAATATCACATTTTAGTTGATTATCTAGAGTAAGACCTAGTAATTTGGTTTGGGAGGCGATTTCCAGGTGTATGTTTTTGGAGGTGGTGACTTTGAAGTTATGCTTATTATCAGTAATAGATTTACTTGTGAAGAGCATTAGTTTTGTTTTGTTGGGATTAATGAGTAGTTGAGACTGAGGCAGCCAAGACTCAATGGAGGTGAAGGAATCTTGTGTAAGGGTTTGTAGAGAAGCTATATAGGAAGCTGAGCAGATAAGGTAGCAGCATCAGAGTACTGGATAGTGGTAGCATGTGAAGAGGCTTTGCTGAGATTATTTGTAAATATATTAAATAGTGGGGGACCAAGGGCAGAGTACTGAGTGATGTCAGTATTTACTGGCAGACAGGTGGAGATGGCTGAGTTTCATTTTACAGCTTGGCTATGGTTTGAGAGGTAGCTGGAAAAACAGTTGTTTAAGAAGTATAGAAATCTAATGAGGAAAGTGTTTGTAGGTATCTGGGATTTGAGATTGTATCAGAAGTTTTGGAAAGATGTAGGAAAATGTCTGAGACAAGTTTGTTCTTGTTATGTTCTTGGTCGACAGTGTTTAAGAAGGATAACACAGCAGTAGTTGTGTTATGATAGGGTTGAAAACCATGTTGAGTGGATGTAAGAATTTGATTATATGGAAGAAATTTCTGGACCTACTGTAACTGTGAATACTCTTTGTATAGTCGTTTCTAAGATTTTGGAAAGGGGAGCTGGGATTGCAATAGGACAGAAATTAGACACTTCGCAAGAGATGACCCCATTGTGAAGGAGAGAATAAAAGATTGCTTCCATAGAGAAGAAAGAGTGGATTCTGTAATGCAGTGACTAATGCTGGGTAAGCCAATAGGTTTGCTGCAAGTTTTAACTATTCTCCTAGAAGAGCATCAGAGGCTAGATTGGATGATTTTAGTTTAGTAAGGAGTTTTTTCACTAGTTTTGATTGGAATTATAATTAGGATTTGTCAGAGGTGAGATTATTGGGGGTGATCTTAGGTTAGGGCAGAGATAGAGTTTATAAAATGGAAGTTGAACTTACAGGCTGTGTCATGAGTGCTAAGGGACAGATTGGGCTGAGAAGATTTTCCTGGTTTAGGAAGCTTGTTTATGGAGGTCTTGAAGGACTTAGGACTAGACCTTTCTCAGATTTGATATATCTAAGTGTGGCTTTTCAGTCATTCTCACTCCACATTTTGGGACTCAGCATTATCTTTTAAATAGTTACCAGACTGGGAAACTATCATACCTGTTGAGTTCTGGGTTTGTGGTCCCCAGGGATGTCCCTCTTCTCATTCTAGGTGCCCCAGTGGAGGCATCTGTGAATGAGCTCTTGATTTCCTGGACATCTAAGTAACATCTGCCTGAGGCAAGGGGCTCATTTAGATGGAAGGCAGGGGGATCACATCCCACTACCCTACTTCTACCTTCTTCTTTAAAGGAAGAGAAGGGCAATGGTGGGGGTATATACCCATGTGGGTATCCCACCACAGCCTACAAGGGGAGAGCTGTACATGAGGTATTTGCATCCCAGTGCTGGTTGCCACATGTAAAATATCATGGTAACCCCCAGGGGAGAATGTTAATGACCCAGCAGAAATCACAATTTCTTTCCACCCTGTGCTTGGGCTACCCCATTGGTACTGGTCACAAGATTCCCCCAAACTGTATTCTTGCTACCTGTGAGGATACCTTTTTCCCAGGGTGTATCAGTTCAGTTGAAAGCTTCAGAGGGTCAGCACATTCGCAGACTCTGGAAAAGAGTGTTGCCCTATCAGTATAAGAAACACTGCTATCATGAGGTGTGAGGGCAGTAACTTCAGGCCAGGTCCTGTGGTGACAGCTTTGAAACTTCCCCTGTTTCTGTCTGCATGTCACAGTTATTAACAGCAGATGCAAACCTGACTTTAACTTCCATGCCATTGTGGGGACCAGATGAGATAAAGTCTAAATGACTCTGGCCAGTGGATTTTCTGATGTGTGCATCACTGTAGAATACAACTGACTGTAAAAACTAGTGTGCCTCACATGATACAATGGGCCTTGCTGCCTGGGTTATTCCTAGAGCTAAACCAATCTGATGGATGCTGTGTCTTCAATCACTCATGGGGATATCCCCCTACAATTTGGCTAGGGACTAGCTGGACCACACAGAGGTTTCCCTGTCCTCCACAAAGCAATACACAGACAATTTTCTGATCCTCAGCATGTGACAGTCCATGGAGGCACAGTGCTGGCAGCTTTGGGATCACAGAGGACTCCCAAGCCCTACATATGCATCAAACTCATCTCAGTATAAAAGAGCAGAAGGTTGTGGTTAACATGGGCCACTAGCAACAGCAAGGCAGTAGATGTCCCACCTATGCACTAAGACTGTCATTAGTTCACCAACATGCTGCCTCCCACAGGCAGGATGCCTGTGCCTCCCTAGTGGCCAACCACTCCAATATATCCCAACCAGACAACAGTGGCAAAGGTCCTCCACCAACCACAGGTTAGATGGGCTAGTTTCATAAATATACTCCTCCATATCATCCTTGCTAAGGCCAGATTCATGAGACTGCTTCCCCATTGTTCTGTCAGTTGGAACACAACCCAGGTCAGATGCAGTGCCCAACTAAACTGAAGAATCCTCCTAGCTGGGGAAAATAAACTAACCAGGTTTCCTACAGTAATGCTGAGCAAACAGGGAACAGCCAGCTGTAAATCACCATCTACTTAACATGTATAGGAACTGTGGCCGTCAGAAGTACATTTTCTTGATGCCAACCTGTGACCCAAGTCCTTGTTTTCAAGACTCAGCTAATGGTCGATGTGGGGCAGGTAATGGCATCTGGCAGGATCAGATCTTCTGGCAGTGGAGCTGTTGGGAATGCAACCCAAACAATTAGTAAACTCCATCTAACACTAAACATAAGCATAAAACAAATAACTGACAGTTAAAATGAGGTGCAATGAAAAATACCTTTGAAGAGAGTTCAAGAAAGTATGAAACTTTTTATAGGTAAATGGTGGGGTTATTGCTTTCTGCTCAGTGGACTCTTTGCAAATGAAGATTTTCTTTCTACCAGCAGGAGGTGGGTAAGCATCCCCCAAGGTGACTGTCATCTTCTCTACTGTTGTGTGCCTCGACCAGCTCTGGGTCACTAGTGGGAAGGTGTCTGCCCTCTACAGAAGGTATTGTTAAGCATAAAGCAACAGTTCTCACAACAACTCACAGCTGCAGGATATGACATTGTCAGACTGTCTATCTATCCTCAAAGGTTCTGAAGTCTCCAAGCTCAGCTTAGCCATACTGTCTTCAGTTTAGCCAAACTCATCTTGCCACTAGGTTAATTGGCTCCCTGCAGGTGTTCAGTGTCTGCAGCAATGTCTGTGACCTGCCCACCTTGAGACCTGGACAAGAAGTCTAACAGGCGTGTGAGTACAAAATAAGTAAGGGAAGGTGGCAAGCTAGATCTGTGACTTTGGGGTAAGGATTGGCTGTAAAGACTGGGTTGATCAGACTTGAATATGAAGGTGAGTTAAACACACAATGTTTGAACCTCACTGTGCTCCATTAAGGAGTCCAAGGGATGTTTCCATGGAATGAAAGGTGAAGGGACACTCAGCCTGTCCAGTCCGTGACAGCATTCCCTTGCAGCATTTTGCTGAGTTAAGGATACCGCCACAGTGGAAGTTAAAATGTTACTCTTCTTGCTTTCATCTGATTTGGGCTTGGAAGAATTATGACCTGGAGTTAGGGTCTTGAAGGGTACTGTTCCTCTCAGAAGTGACTCCACAGAAGCCCAGCTGAAATAATTACCTGAATTATCTGTCTGAATGGTATTCCTCAACCAAAATCAGATGGCTCTCAGGATGACTCAAGGGCATGCATGATTTGACATAACATATTTTTGCATCCTACAGAATATATGAGTACAGATGCAACTTCAACAGATGTTTTCAGCTGGGATGAGAGAGCTTTCATCCATTCAGAAAGATTAGCAGAAGAGGGTATCCTGGTGAAAGTCAGGAGAATCCACAAAAGTCAGCAACTAGCCTAGAAGACCTCTGGACCCACGTAAGAGAAGTCAAGAGGTTGGGAGTCTTTTTTCTGGAAGTACCATCAGTGTATGTCTTGATGAGAAGGGCTTTGCAGCATCCTGCTAATGGGAATTCCACAAAGTTGGTGGGATCTGAGGGTCAGTTCCCGAGAGGAATTGACGGCACTTGTAATCTGATACAGTTATGCAGCCCCAGAGAGAATGGGAATAGAAAGCTCAGCCTACCTGTGCCATTAGTAGTGCAGGACAGAGACAGTCCATCACTTGAGCATGAATCCTCTTCCTGGCAGGAATGAAATATTGCAGAGTCCTTTAGACTACCACAAGAAGTAAAATCATGACATAGAAACCTGTATGAGAAACAGGCTGGTAGGATGAAGCTGAGGTGAGTTCTATGAGGTTTGCTTGGACTTGCAGGTTAATCCCCTGAAGTGTTCAATGGTAATTGTGATATGTTATGATTAGGCAGCCTCCAGGAGAATGGAGGTTTGGATGTAGTAGAAGATTAAGTGTACCTTGGGCCCTGGGTAGTTTTCAAACTATGGACCCCCCAGACAATTTTTTTGAACATACATAAATGCTCAGGTTCTTTTGGATTCACTGTCTTGATTTAAGAATATTTGAACAGCTGCCATTATAATCCACCATTGTCTATATCCATCAGTAATAGCCACATGACTGTATACACCTCAAATGTCTAATTGTGATAAAAAGGTCACAGTAAAGTATATCAATTTGGTTTATACAAATGTACACTAGTCATGCAAAGCCAGACAAATGAATGTTTCACTTGAGCATGCCAGACAGAGTCAGCCATTCTCATTCACAGACAGTCCCCATAACTAGCAAATATAGCCCCACTGTTAACTGTGTTGTCCTTATATGTTTGATTATGATAAAATAATTAAGCAATTAAGGATACGATGTATTTCAAGTTTGTTCAACACTAACACACAGCTAAAGTATTCCAATTTAATTCACATGCATATCATTCATGCAAAGCTAAACTGTTTAAAATGAGTAAATAAGAGAGTTATTTAATTTTATTCACAGACAAACCCTACCCAAACCCAAAAGCTATTGTCACTCTGCCTTGTGCACCTCATTTGAGTGTGATAAAAAATAATACCTTTCACTTCTTAGCAGAAGAAGCAAGGATAAAGGTCTAGAATCAGAGAAATATTTCACTTATATAATTGAAAAGTTGTTAGAATAACTGTTGCATTACAATACATTTTCTGTAGGACGTGAAGTCTGAAACTCAAATATCTGTTATTATCTGGTGACTGCAATCCTTAATGATTTGCTAGAAACCACAACTTCTATGAAAAGCAGAACAAAAATATTATGCGCAATCAAGGACAGCGAAGAGCTGTGTAATTTCAGCTTTGTTTCACATGAACAGTAGTCACAAGTATTCTAACTTACTTCACTGAAATGCACATTACTTCTTAAGGCCTGATGGTTAAATGAGCAAACTAACAGTAAGTTATTTTCATCCACAGCCACCCTCCTATGTAGCAGTTATACCCACTTTCTCATGTACACCTCACCTGTTTGTGTTAAAAATACTACCACTCAACCTCTTAGCAAAAGAATCAAGGAGAAAGACAAAATAATAAGGGGCAAAGGCGTACTATCAGGGATGGATTCTAGATATTGCTTGTATATACTTAGAAAGTTGCTAGAATAACATTTCTGGCATTGGTGATCTTTTTCAAGAGATACACAGTATTAAACAATGTCTTGCTAAAACTTAATGACTGCAATTCTTAATGATTTGCCAGAAACACATTTTTATGAGGAATAGTCAAAAAATATGAGACAAAGTTAGTGACATTGTTTGCAATCAGGGACAGTCTTAACATTGTTTCACATAAAGAGTGAAAAGCAAATAAATATCCCAACGTATTTCACAGAAAGGTATACTAGTCGAGAAAAGCCAGACTTTAAAATCAGCAAACAGCGGGGCACGTTGCTTCTCATTCACAGCCAGCATCCCCCATTTACTGCCAGTAATCTTCAATGACCACAGATTTTATGAGGCATAGACCAAAAACAAGAGGCAAAGTCAAGGGCAGTTCAACTATTTCACATGCAGTCAATAACCAGACAGCAAACAGTGTCCAGTGTATTTCACACAAATGAAATCAGACTTTAAACAGGGAAAATACCATGTTTCTTTCATCCATATCCAGCCCACAGTCTACCATTATATAATAACTCCAATTCTCAATGCTATATCTGGTGGCCTGCAAGAATATAAATATATGTATGCATGTATATGTGGAAATGCTCCACATAATTGAATGTTTGTATTGATGAATACTTTTTACACCAGAAGAAGTGATCAAAACTCATTTAAATGCTTCTGCCAGGATTAAGTCAGTGTGGGACTGTCAACTGTAGGGATCAGAGAATTTGTCCTTTCCACACAGTAGAGTGATCTTGGAGTTGGTATATGTAATTAACAAGGGGTTTGTGGGGTGCAGGGAGGCTTACTCCTGCAAAAAAATATAGGTGTTTTCTTTTTTTCAGTGTTTTGGCTTTCAGTCATTTGTAATTGAAGTTTAGTCTTTCAAGATTTGTGTAATTTGAAGGTTTCAAGTAAATCTATATATATATTCCATCAGCCAGCCTAACACCCCAACCATGTAATTGGTGAATGCAGTTCTCATTTCAGTACTATATCTGGTTGCCTGCTACCAGGATAATAATAATAGTAATAATACATTTCTACTTAGAAAAAGAATTCAAACTCAGTCTTACAATCCCTTCAAATACATCTGTAGTAAGAAACATTTCTCCCCTGACCTCTTTAATGTATTATTAAAACGCTGTGATTGGTCACCATTACATAACCTAAATCTTGACCTTGCAGTACAATTTTTTAACAACAAATTTCTTGAAATACTAAACAGCCTAGCCCCCACCAGAAAAATACACACCAAGTCCAAACAATTACCATAGCTTTCTTTTGACACTAAACAACTGGTTAAACAGACAGAGACAGAGCCCTATACCTATCCACCAAAAACAAATCCGACCTCACCACTTATCAGCAATTAAGAAACCAAACCAAGAAAAATATCCACAATGACAAAAAATACTACTTCCAAACCTCCCAACAAAAATTCCTTGACAACCCACAAAAATTCTGGCAATCAATCAACTTAATGTTCAACCCTGGTAAATCCTCCACGCCCACTCCATCCACAACCAATATCTCCAAACCCTTAGCTTCAGAGTTTAACTCTAACTTCATCAACTCCATATCCTGCCTCCTTAATAACCACAAACAACTACCTTTCACACTACCCTCCCCTGCCTCTAGTACTACAAACTCCTTCTCCTTTAGGCCTATTCAAATTTCTTACATTAAAAAGCTCCTAAGCAAACTAAAACCTTGCTGCCCAGCAGTCAATTAACTACCAAACGAATTCCTAAAAATAGCGGCTCCATCCATTGCCTATCCTATCTCTATAATAATCAATCATTCCATCACAGAACAATATGTACCTCTCCTGTGTAAAGTCTCTCACATCATTCCATTCCACAAGGGTAGCCCCTCTAGAGAAATCTCAAACTACTGCTCCATAACTATCCTCCCACCCATTGCCAAAATCCCAGAGAAATGTATTCAGCTACAACTCCTCATCCAACCTACCACAAACAACCTCCTATCCAACACCCAGCATGGTTTTAGACCCCAGTATAGCACAAACACAGCCTTGTTATCCTTCACTAGCACTATTCATCACCTCATGAACAAAGGACAACTAGTCTCTACAATTTTCCTGGACATGTCAAAAGCTTTTTTCATCATTTCCCACCAACTACTACTTGACAAACTTGCTGCACTCAGTCTCAGTCCAGCATCCCTGACATGGTTTCACAGTCATCTATCAAACCATCAACAGGCTACTAAATGGGAGAACAATCTCTCCCCAATACTTCCAGTATCCACCGGGGTACCCCAAGGTTCAGTACTTGGCCCCCTGCTATTTATCATCTTTACTAACAACCTTAATACAGCAACCCAACTTGCTTCAATCATACAATATACAGATGATACATCTCTTATTTGCTCAGCTCCTTCCCCACAAGAACTACAAGAAAAGATGCAAAAAGCATTCCTAGAAATTGAAACTTTCCTGTCAAATCACCAAATCATCAACAACTTAATAAGATCAAATTAATATTTTTTACTAACAAAGCCACCAAGCAAAGCTCCCTACTCCTCTCTATTCATTCTACAAATGGTACCAAAATTGATCCTACAAACCAGGCCAAGCTCCTAGGTATTACAATAGATGACAATCTCAAATTCGATATTCATATCTCACTTGCTATTAAAAAAGTCTTCTCCAAATTCTGTGCTCTCTACAATGCTAAAACTTACTTAACACCCCAAACCAGGTTAGCCACAGATAGATCTTAGCTTCTCTCTACACTTCTCTATTGCGCTCACATCTTAACCAACTTTTGCAAGACTGATCTTCATAATCTAGAAACTTGCTATAACAAAATTGCAAAGTTTGCCACCAATCAAACCCGTAAAGCCCACCTTTGTTCTGCTCTTCTACAACTTAACTGACTAGAACTCCCCAACTTGTTAACCATAAACCAACTTATCCTCACCCATAAAATCATACACAACCCAAATAGCTGCCCTGCAATTTCAACCCAAGTCCAACTACAAGTAGACAGCAGATCACTTAGATCTTCTGATAGACCACTGCTCAAAATAACACAATCACATAACTACCATGGTGATTCCCTCTACTCATACAAAATAGCTAAATCTTGGAATGCTCTGCCACTAAGCTTACAAAACATCCCATGCTGTTCTTCCTTTAAAACAAAAATAAAAGACTACCTTAAAAGCAAGTGGTTATGTCATTGTTGTACCCCTGGATAACTCTTCTATCCTACTATGTCCTCAACTACACCCATCTATTTCTTTATAGCTGATTATCTCTGTTCTTCAAGGTTATAGTTGATCATTCCCTCACTTTTTTAGTTTTGACTATATTCAGTACTTCATAATTCTCATTGTTACTCACTATATTAGCACTACATGTGCACAAATCTTATTAGGCGTGCTCACTGTTTCTGTTTCAATTTTCACCCAGTTATCAAGATTCCTGTGGTATACATGTTTCAGTTTTGTTCCTATGATGTATTATTTTTTATTTTTTCACTGTTTTTGTTAAACTTACACTTATGTAATGAAATTTTCATGAACATCTATGTAACTCAATTTTTGTTTATCTGTCTTTGGAGCTTTTATTCCTGGGTCTCCGCTGAAAGCAGGCTACTAGCCCAGTCAGACACTACCCGGTAAACAAATGAAAATAAATAAAATAAGTAAATAATAATAATAATAATAATTCCCTCATGAAACAACTGTTTCTTTCATCCACAGCAAGCCTGAAGCCCCACTTATTTCATCATTTGCTTATTTAACTTGCAAATATATCTTTTGAAACATATTTACACAAAAATCAAGGACAACAAAAAATAAGAAGGAACACAGGCTCAAAACTGAGGGCAATTTTTAACTATTTCTCTTAGGCTACAGGGCTTGCTTCAGCACATTATTTTCTGAACAATAAACAGTATGACATTCTAATGTCTGACTAACTGTTACCCTCTGTGATTTACCAGAAAATAAAATCTCTTACAAGTTACAGGGCAAAATTATGAAGCAAAATATGTGGCAGTTGAGAACTATAATTGTATCTGGTTTTCTAACAGGATACAAAAAAAGTACTTAGACGTTATATTACCAAGACAGACTTCAAGCTAACAGCTATAGTTTCCAGTTCCCTTAATATTCATGAGCTTTCCATCCTACCCTTCCATGAGTTATGGAAGGCACTGAACAGAAAGCTGCAGCACTTTGCAGCATGGGTCAGCAATACTATTGACCTCAGACCATTTATTTATTTATTTGTAAGTAAAGAAACTATTTTATTTAAAAATAAATAAATAAATACATAGATACATAAAACACCCTGAGGTGAATAATGCCACTAATCCATGTAGCAAAAGCATAAATGATATGCACAGATGTAAATACTCACAGTGATTAGCACTCTTTTTTAACTACAGATGCAAAAGTGTCCCTAGCTCTAATTATGTTCTGCACATAAGCTAACTGAAATGACTTAGTAGCACTGAGCAAAACATAATGAAACTATGTACATATTTTGCTTTTTTTTTCTTGGCTGGCTGTGGGCCTTCATAGAGCTGTGGGCAACAGACAGCCACCCAATTTGTTCAGGTGGCACCCTCACGGTGTCCCTGCTTGCAGGAATTCAGGCATGGACCATCCATCATGCAAGTAGTAATCATCTCTCCATCAGGTCTGCAAAGTCCCTAAACTACCCTGGAGTAGTAAAATCAGGGTGTCAAGGAGTGAGAAATTATCTGTCTGTCTGAGGCCTATACAAGTTCAGTGATATAAGTTTGAGGTTGAGCGTCTGTCCTTTTATAAAACTCAAGGGTATGAGTGATCCACCATAGATATGCATCTTTGAGGAGACTGGAGAGCCAGGTTGCACACTCTGTCTTTTACCACTTACAGAAGTGGAGAGCAGAGACGATCTGTCATACAAGAATAACTGTGTTGGTATTCAGTAAAGAGCAAATCATTATAATCATTATAATACTCTGATTTAAAACAGTTAATTCATTTTACAAGAGTTTTAACTTGCATTCCTTATTTCTAATAATAATGTCCAACATTTCAAGTCCTGCCTTGTCGTATAAGGCAACCAATTCATGAAATGCAGTTGATCCGTTTTCGATACCCATGGGTTGTTTCCATAATCGCAATCCTTTCAGGATCTGTTTTAATGCCAAAGATTTGCTAAGAAATACATTGTCCATCTGTAAAAAAATTATATTTCCTGCACAGCTTTTCAAAATTCTGAATCTGCAGTCGCAAAGATGGCATTGTACTCGTATCCAGTCGTCCTTCCCCCAACATCATTTCTGGTGTTTCAAACCATAAGTCCCTTCCTGTTTCTTGTTGATTGTTGGTTGTCATGGTAACATTCTCATCTCTATTCTCTGCCATTACTGGAGTATGTAGAGTGAACAATTCAACCTGGGTGCTTGTTAAAGTTGTATTCGCCCCATTGTTCACTCTGTCTTTAACTAACGAGGCAGACAGTTTTTGTATTGATGAAATAAGCTCCCCAAGTAATGTTTCCATCTTCTAAGAGCTTAAATAATCTCCAAAATTTCCAATTAGCTAAGAAGATAAGCAAAACGTTCTCACTCAGTTCCGGTGCAACTACGTTACCAAACCACAAAATAAAAACGGCCAACAGGCACTTATAACAATGAACTAAAAAATAACAAAAAATACCATTACTTCCGGTTGCAGTATTTTTTGTTATTTTTTTTAGTTCATTGTTATAAGTGCCTGTTGGCTGTTTTTATTTTGTGGTTTGGTAATGTATTCAAAATTCTCACTGTTGTTGAAACTGTAATTAAACACAAGATGACATTACCTTGATTCTAGCCTGAATTACAATAATATCAACAGTATTTTGCTTTTGTGCATAAAACTCCTAGCAGAGCTTAAAAATGTACAATGTACAATATGTTTATTTTTTTAATGTACAGTGTAAAACATGTTTAGTTTTTATGCAGTAACATTTCACACTTCAAATGATCTAAACAACTTTTTTGTTGATTCAGCTATTTGAATAGCCAACAGGTCTTGATACAATCTCAGGTGTCCAGTCTGTTCAGTACTCTTTGTATTACATAACTCTTGCCATTGGTCAACTTGCTGCTTCCTTGTTTAGAAATGCAGGGATCAAGTGTATCAAGATAGCCAAAGAAGCATGTGCTTTTCAGAGTGTAACTGAGTCTGCTATATACATTTTTGATAGTCAAAAATGTTTTCATCACATTTCTGCAATGCAACTGGGGAATATTTATTTCTTGCTCTTGACAAAGTAGTAACAAAAATCAGGAAAGGTACTGAGTGTTCAGAAACAATCAACTATGGTAATTTTTAGATAAATGTTTTATCTCTGGTGTCATTATAAATTCGTTATTTCGACATGAGGGTATAATTTTTGTAAAGCAGAGCCCGCACTTCAGGGTGCAATAGATTATCCCCTAAAAAACTACTTTAAAGTTGTCTTTTTAAAATAAATATATACTATCCCAATGTTTTGGTTATGTCCCATACCTTCAGTCTCTAAACCATCTGAGTAAAACCAAGTAAGTGTATTTCCATTTTTCTCCAAGTTGATATAAACGTGGGTTGGTATATGCAAAGACTGGTGTTGTGGAGACAAAGCCTACAAATCAAGGGTGTAGGGGGATGATTACCATATAAAATGCTTTACAGTTGACTTTTTAAATAAACATGTGGTAATGGCATGGCAGGAACTTATGGATGGCAAAATAAATATGCAGTGATCAGATGAAGTGGCAGGAACCTATGGCTGGCAGAATAAATATGTGATAGTCAGATGGGCTGTCAGGAATTTGTGCTAGCAAAATAAATATGTAGTGGTCAAACAGGGTGGCAGAAACTTGTGAGTGGCAGAATAAATATGTGGTAGTCAGATGGGCTGGCAGGAATTTGTGGCTGGCAGAATACATATGTGGTAGTCAGATGGGCTGGCAGGAATTTGTGCTGGCAAAATAAATATGTAGTGGTCAGATAGGGTGGCAGGAAGTTGTGGCTGGCAATATAAATATGTAGTGGTCAGATGGGGTGGCAGGAAGTTGTGGCTGGCAGAATAAATATGTGGTAGTCAGATGGGCTGGCAGGAATTTGTGCTGGCAAAATAAATATGTAGTGGTCAGATGGGGTGGCAGGAAGTTGTGGCTGGCAGAATAAATATGTGGTGTTCAGATGGGGTGGCAGGAAGTTGTGGCTGGCAGAATAAATATGCAGTGTTCAGATGGGGTGGCAGGAAGTTGTGACTGGCAGAATAAATATGTGGTGTTCAGATAGGGTGGCAGGACGTTGTGGCTGGCAGAATAAATATGTGGTGTTCAGATGGGGTGGCAGAAAGTTGTGACTGGCAGAATAAATATGTGGTGGTCAGATAGGGTGGCAGGAAGCTGTGGCTGGCAGAATAAATATGTGGTGTTCAGATGGGGTAGCAGGAAGTTGTGGCTGTTAGAATAAATATGTGGTGTTCAGATGGGGTGGCAGGAAGTTGTGGCTGGCAGAATAAATATGTGGTGTTCAGATGGGGTAGCAGGAAGTTGTGGCTGGCAGAATAAATATGTGGTGTTCAGATGGGGTAGCAGGAAGTTGTGGGTGGCAGAATAAATATGTGGTATTCAGAAGGGGAGGCAGTCAGTTGTGACTGGCAGAATAAATATGTGGTGGTTAGATGGGGTGGCAGGAAGTTGTGGCTGGCAGAATAAATATGTGGTTTTCAGATGGGTTGGCAGGAAGTTGTGGTTGGTAAACTGAGTATCAATAAAGGTACTGTGATACAAGTCCTATTTTGACAGGTTAATGAAATTTAACTCTTTCACCTTCTAAGTAATGTATTGTGGTTAAACACTACTAGCACGAGTAGTTTATTTTCTTTGTGAAAAAGCTTTGAAAATCTGGAAGTGTTGCTACTCCATTTAATTAATTGTAGCATATATTACAATTTTTATATTTACATATATCATTCTTTTCTTATCATTTTGGGTAGAATAAACATATATATATAATTTGCATTTTCAACTATACACACACACATATATATATAACATATATATATGTATATACACTTTCAAGTAATATATGTGCTGTTTAATCTCTTCTGTATTTGGGATATTGCTGGTCTTACATAATTTTGTTTATTACTAGTCCTGAGGTCAGGACAAAAGAAATGATGGTGCAACTTCTCTCAGTCTATGTCATGACTGATTTCCATGGATTTGTTGCTGTTTACTTCACTTTGCGAAATCTCCTAAGGCCTGCAGTGTATTATAAAATGTTGTCATATTACATATCTTTATATCTATGGTGATTAACTATGAGATTGCTCACCGAAGTCAGAGCACAATAGGGATTTCTTCAGTAACATCAAGTACATCTACTCTTCTGAAATCTCGAGGACACTTTAAGAGAAGAGTGACTGATACATTTGTTAAGAATATGAATGGTGCTCTTTTTCTGCCTGAAGAGAAATATTATCTGTAAGATACAGTAAATAAATGCAGTATATAACTGCATAATCAAAACATAAAGCATATAATAGGAACATAAACATCATGGCAATTTATAGTAATAACTCACTTTGCATGCACCTCTTATATAACTATTCTGCAAGTCTGATTTTAAAATAAACTTATTTAACAACTTTATAAATTCATTAGCACATATTCTTTCCCATCCTATTTTACACACTGTGCCACATTGATTGCTTGATTGATTGATTGATTTTTATTTGCTGACAAGTGAAGTCCACCTGGCTGTATTGCCCCTTCAGCAGAGGCTGCTGGGCAGGACAAACTGGAGCTGTGCTATGGCAGTTTGATCACAGATCTGTCATACAGATGATAGAAAACATTTGTGACAAATAAATAATAATCTAGTTTCTGAAGTGCCATTGAAATGTAGTTTCTTGAATTATTATTGCACTCACACAAGCTGTGTGTGTGTGTGTGTGTGTGTGTGTGTGTGTGTGTGTGTGTGTGTGTGTGTGTGTGTGTGTGTGTGTGTCAGTGTGACAGCTTTTACGGCCAGTTTTCCTTAACGAGGAAAAACTGTCCACCTTTAAAACACCTTACAAACAACCATAGATTGTACAGAGGCTAGATTTGCAAAATAAAATATTCAACTTTACTATAAGCATTTAGAGACCTCATCGAGTAATAGTCAATCAACCAAGCTTCTCACTGAACCATTTTTAACTTCATTCTTCCCAGCAAATCAAAATTCAAAGTTTTCAGCATTTACTGTCATTGTAGTTCAGTCTCTTTATGACAGTCTTGAGTCACTGAACACAAAATAAACTCACCATTGGTTAGCAGGTTTAAATCTAAGGTATTCCAGTCACCTCCATGTGTCCCTGTTACTCAGGTTCTGGTCTTTGTGAACCCCCTGACTCTCTCACTTACTTCTCCTGTCCGCACCATCCATTTTCATAAAAAGTGGATATGGTTTCCTCTTCTCTTGGCATCTGTCTGTGATCTTTTCATGTTAGCCCAACACACAGCAGTTCTACACACCCCATAGTGATCACTAGGTGGCACTAAATACAAATGCCTAATAAAATGGCACTTCGTTATATCTTCCTACTGGAATATAAAACTTATAAAGGAATAGAGATTTAAAGTCGGAGTTTTCCTTATTCAGAAAAAGTAATGGTGGTTAATCAAGTCCTTTGCTGTTGTACTTACCGTTATACACAAGAAATCCCAAGATTTAGCTAAACAGTGTAGTAAGTTGCCGAACAGCAACATTGCTGGCTTTTTGGTATTTATTTCATTAATATCTGCAATATTTTTCTAAATATTTATTGAAATTGAATTGCAGCTTGAAGGGGAAATAGCATGACCCAGTCTCCCAGTTCTAATTAGCAGTTTTGAAAATCACTGAAAGAGGTTCACAGTCAAGGAGAGTCCATGCTCATTCTATTACATTGCATTAGCTGAAGAATAATAATGTGAATAAAGGACTTTAACATCCTGCCAATAAATGATTCCCCTTTAAAACATCTATACACATATCTGCAAAGTGTACTTGGAAAATGTGCTAGTGAAAGCAAATAACCATTGGAGTAAAGAGCTGCCATCTAGCTCAGCATAATGACCATATCAATTGAATTAAATAGCCTTGCATAGTAGAGGATTATGGGTTTAAGTAATATGACTTCTGTCTGTCCCAAAATCAACAGCTCAGCTAAGGCTGTAAAATCAGAGCTGCAACTGTTACATAAGAGGATAGAAAGAGTTCATAAAAGTTTGATTTGCTGAATGAGGTATGTGTAAGGGTGCTTCAAAGTAAAGCAAAAATATGATATTTTGATGCTACCAAAGCTTATAATAAAGTAAAAAAAAACTTTTTGAGAATGCAGGTCATATGTTCCACTTGTCTTAAGCAATGTTATTTAACATATGATAAATGAAGCTCTCTGACTTGCACCAGGGCTAATTCAAGTATTGGACAAAGAAAGAGGCAGAAAGTCACAAAGCATGCAAGCTTAGAAGTAGCTGCTTCCATCTTGTTTGAAGCCCACCACACCAGAAGTATATGTGCCATCTGTCTGTGCAGCTGTAGAAGTATTGCAAGCCCCTGTAATTGTTTTTCAAAGATGAAAGAGTTACTAACAGTCAAAGCCCATCAAATGTTGCTGATGAAAAATGAATGTGGGAGTTGTATATCGACAAGACCATTACTGATCCCCACTAAGCATTAATATCTGAAGATACATGGCCAAGCTATAAAGCTATATATGCTGTATAGTGTTTATTAACTTATCTTGCATACAATTAGAATTATGTTACCAATTTTTTCCAATATTATGAGGGAAACCTGCTGATGGACTTTTACCATCATTCAATCCTCATCGGCTATGGACAGTTCACATTTTCTTACTTAAATGAAGACATTTATAAGCTGTTAGCCAAACTAATTGCATGAATACTGTTCTACTATTCCAGTATCTATTCACTTAAAAGAATATTTCTGCTTTTGTCAAAAGACATACCACCAGCTTGTAGCTCCATATGTTAAGCCTTGTTAAGTTCTACATAGTTTTCCTAGAGACCAGGTTACTACCCGGTACCATGTTTTCAAAGACTTGGCAATTTACATGAAGTTACACTGTGTGGGAAAATCCACTTAACAAACCTGAAAATATGGATTTGCAGGTTGTTGCAATGTGGTTTTTGACAAAAAGCTGTGTAAGCACAGCATTAAGGTTGTTATTGCTATAAAGCAAAGAGACATTTACTTATAAACTTCAATACTCTCAACCCAGTCTGCGCGCATAGGTCGCTTTAAGTTGTACACACACTGATTGTTTTTTAAGTGACCTTCTCACTCATTGTTTTAGTTTGTTGTTTGGGATATTTTTGCAGTGACCCTAATGATAATGGACATCAGCTGGGTATAACAGCCCTGTGTTTCTAATGCTTAGTCAAATGCTCTGCTTGTACTGTGCTGACGAGGTCATAACAAGGCCGAAATATGCATATCCACAGCTAGTGGGGTTTGGCTTTATTTGCCTGAAATTGTCCATTAAAACGATAAAACAAGTCATGGGCATTCAGAATTGCCATTGAGCTGAAACACCTGATGTTCATAAGGTTCATTTGCATATATCCCATGTGCCTCTGATACAAGAGGTTTGGGAGGTCAATCAGTGGAAGTTCTAGCTTTGCTGGAGTGTTCATTTTTGTTTTTACAGGCAGTAGAACAAAAGGTATGTATGATACATACTGGGTCAGAAACAGTGATTAAAATATTTTAAGCACCTTCTACCAGAAGATCACACATGAATTTAAATAAAATATCCCTCTCTCTCTCTCTCTCTCTGTCTGTCTCAGTTTCCTCAAAAACATTGTCATTATTCATGTAAGCTGGTGTATTTTAACAGGCTGATTTGCTCCTTTTGTGATGCCGCACCTAATCTTGCCAGCTGTGAATTATCAAATGCATTTTGGGGGGAGGTGATGCAGACACTTCTTCTCCTGCTGGCTTGGGAAAATGGATATTCTGAGTATAATTGTGAGTCACCAGCATGGCTCAGCAGGAGAACATAAACTGAAAACTCTATTAGCTTGCATTCACATGTGTGCAGCTATTCCAGACATAATACGGCTCTGTAGCTCCTGTTCTGTTGCCAGACACACTATAGCAAGAGCATATGGTGAGCAGCACAGCTATTTTGAATTAAAATTTTGCTTGTCTCATCCAGTCTTTTTGTCAGCAGTCTGCATCAGACTGTGACATATGCCATTTATGGTATATTCACAATATGTAATAACACTGAAAATAATGTCCACATGTAGTACAGTCTAGATTATGGGACTGAATGCATTATTAAAGACCTATGTCCCAGCATGCATTATTGAAATAATGTGTTGAATCATTCTTACTTTCAAGAGAAATTTACATATTTTCTATGATTCTTTGATAAAGGTAGGTTTGTAAATGTCTTTGTATACATATCTGTGTGTTATGTAAGCACAAAACTTCACAAAATACCCCTTAAAGAAGAAAGCAGTCACCTATATTTTATAAAATATGAACTGTTATGCTATTAATATATATTCATACAAGCAAAATTTAAGAAATTCTTCCTTCTTGAGACAGCCCATGTTAAGCAGTCATGTTTCTGGCTGGCCTCTGTATGCATCCGCTTGGGGATTTTGTTTTCTTATTTGTATCTTTAGTGGTGATTGCCTCTCAGAGTGAAGCCCATTTTCTCTTTATGGTACACTGATGTACTGTGATCACACTAAAGCATGTGTCTGTATCTACTGCAGTCTTGATTTCTTAGGTTGAATGCATTTTAAATGACCTTGGTGTTATTGTGCATCAATGAGCCAGACCATAATCATTTGAATTTTTAGGGGGGGATTTACATATCACCTTGATGGGAGGTTTATGAATGTCTTTTTCAATTCAAAGCTGTGGTTAAGCATTAGATTTAGTAAAGCTCTATTCATGTCATAACCAAGACTGATTGCTGCATACGAGGGAGGAGGCATAGTTATTGTCTCATATTTAAAGCATGCTTGCAAAGCTGCTTGAACCTGGTACTGCTAAATGTTTTTATTACACACACACACACACACACACACACACACACACACACACACACACACACACACACACACACACACACACACACAAAAAATTACACATTTTGGTTCATTTCACAGAGTATTACAGCTCACCGTTGATTTTTTAAGCAATGATACATATTTAATCAGATGAAACTGTTTAATTGAAAAAAGAAAAAAATGAACTGCCCAAACTGCAGCAAAGCAGTACATTACAGGACTTTTTATGACAAATTTGATCTCAGGCTTTTTTTGCATTGACTCAGCTCTGTAAAAAGAAATGTTAGCTGTATAAAGCTTTATAGAAGACAGCATTCAGTGGAGATTAGCAATACTGCTGTGAACAATCACAAAGTAAAAGAATACTTCACACACACTGTTCAGCATGGAAAGCTTCTGCTAGACTTTGTGTGGCTCTCATGCAGATACAGACGAACTGCTGTATAGGCTTTTGTAACGTGAAAAAAGAGAACGATGTCATACACAATACACAGAAAAAATAATACTAATCCAGTTATAAAGCCTGCACAAGCCTTGATTATAGTTACATTAAATGCATGGCTGTCACTTGCAGTCAGAATTTATTCCCTTCTAAATGTTTTTAATATTTTATTTAAAGCAAAAAAAAAAAGATTCAAGGAAATAAAACAAACATTGATTATTGCTTAAATAATGTCAATAGTACTAGAGATTAAGATATTTGTCATATGTATATATATATATATATATGTATATGTGTGTGTGTGTGTGTGTGTGTGTGTGTATATACATATATATGGATCTACTTTAAAATACCGAAATGCCATAACTTCAACTTGCAGAACATTGAGACGAAAACCACAAAACTTTACATTATAGAACATTCACATCACCTTAATTTTTCACCACATAAGTAAACACTTGGCCATCGGTACATAAAAAACAAACCAAAGCAAATAAAACTCACCCAAGTGGGGGGGCTTCACCCCCACACTCCCCCATTTGGGGGGTTGTGTCCCCCACACCCCCTCCTAACTAAATATACCAACTCTGAAATCACACTACAGTGGAGAAAAGGGCAAAATTCACCATGTTGGCCAACTGCCTCCTTTTAAGGTGAAAAATTACAGTGATGTGAACGTTTGGTAATGTAAGGGTTCGTGTTTTTTGTCTCAATGTTCTGCAAGTTGATGTTATGGCATTTTGGTATTTTAAAGTAGACCTGTTAGCAGAAATACTTGTATTTTTGTTTAACTTTTGCTTTCTAGTATTGCAGTCTAAGGTATATCTGGCTCACATCTATGTCCCAGTAGTTAAATAATGAATATGAAAGTGTTTGGAGAAGGAGATCCTGGCAGCAGATGCGAATAAAACTTGTGTTGTTCACATATAGATGATGCATGAGGATAACTTCTTTCATTAAATTATAGTCTTCATTTTTGAGGTCACCTAGGAGTTAAATAACTGGAATTCATAGTCATGGCTCTTGGGCATAAAAGCAATCTACACAGGACATGCCTAAGCACAGCTTTGGCACAATTCATAGAAGTCAGCTGCGCTGAGGCATGATCTATTTCAAATGAAATTTGCAAATGAATAGTAAATGAGATGCAAAGGATTCCAGTGTCATAACGTCTTATACCAATGAGCCCTCTTCCCACCTGCTTATATTTCATAGTCTTTTTTTCACACATTTCTGTACCATGCGCAGAGGCATTATTAAAGGCAAAGTCCCTACTTTTTATTTACTTTCCAATTAGTGAGGACAATATAGCTGCCAGCACTCACTGATTAAGAACGTGTAGATATAGACAAATATTAACTTGAAGGAACTTTGATAATCAAGAAATTCTTGATAGATTTAAAGTGGACAGAGACTCTGTAAGGGCTTTAGTGAGTGTGTATGGGGCACAGTTGAGAACAGGAGGAGGCGTGCCCTTCCTCTCCCTGAAGATGATACATGTAGCCCTAACTATAGTTGCCATAAGGACCTTTCAGAGACAGACAGGAAACACATTTGGTATTTCTCAGGGTTCTGCCTAAAGGATACATTAGCAGTTCCTTGACATATTCTTAGCATGTGCGGATCAGTATATGTATCTGCCCATGTCACTGCAAGATTGAGTCAGAACTATGAGTACTTTCTGTGGGATAATACATTTCACAAAGGTGCTTGGTGCAACAGGTTGCACCCATGTTGTCAGTAGGGTCCCAACAGGACCACAGCAGGAGTGATACTGAAATAGGAAGGGCTACCATTCCATCACATGCTAGGTAGTGTGTGATGTATGGGGGGGTGCATTACCAACATGTCGGCCCAACATCCTGGCAGTGCACATGATTCCCATGTCTGGCAATAGCTCACTCTACCTCCTTTCCCTGAATAGTAGGATGCCCCATGATCACCTTGTTGGTAAGTGAAACTGTTAAATATATCTATATAATGAATTACACTTTGGAAAATGTATTGCTTAGTAGTAAAGCACCCTTCCCTTGCTGTGTCTCGCCCCTTTCCTTTTTTTCTTGTCTTTTCCAGATAATGCAGGCTACTGACGTAAACCATGGCTGATGACTCCTGTCTGAGAGCCGATGAGAGCTGCTGGGGAACGATACAACAATGACCTGTCCCAGACAGGGATTATCATAGAGCGAATTTTTGACATGCTAAAATCCTGTTTCCATTGCCTGGATGAGTCTGAGGGTGCCCTTCAATAAGACCCTGTTACTACATGCAGGATGTTTACCTCATGTTGCAGCCCGCATAATATGATGATGTGCTGCTCTGGTGGTGAAGTACCCCATGATGGCAGTACACGTCCTGTTATCAGTCCTTACAGCAGTGGCATTAGTGTTGGCTGGTTAGCAGCAGCAGTACAGACCCCCAAGCAGCAGGCTCATGCACTGTATATGGCTGGGCAAGCAAAGAGGTGGCCTCTAGTCCACACCTGTGCACCATGACATTCAGGTTAGTGTTAACCTCGTTATAAAAAACACACAGTATAAGCAATAGATGGAGTGTCATGTGTGGACAATGCAGCGTGGTGCAAAGCCTGCTGTCACTGTAGATCACACAGTCCCTCTTATCAATAAAGAAATATATAATTGTAAGTACAGTTATATGGGTTATATATCTCTTTTGTTTAGTGGTAGCAGATTCAGTGCAGTGAATTGTATTAGTAGAGAGCAAAATTCTGAATATGACAATTTCTACTGTGTCATTGTAAGTGGTTAGTTTAGGGTCCCTGCAGTGAAATATTCAGGTAATGTGTTTGTGGTAATACTGCTTCTGCAGGAAGGTTCAGTAGCTGAGAATTGCTCAGAGAGTATATATGTATTGGTACAATATTCCACCTTGCACTTTACAGGATGTGTTCACATACACCAGAAAGGAAAACTATATTACATTTTTTAATGGCTGTTCTACTGTCTCTGTTCTTTTTTTTTTTCAGATATATACGAAAGAACTGTTTTTCTCTATTTAGGTACTTCATATCATATCAATTCCTTCTGTCATAGACCCCAACCCATGTGTCATCAGTAGTAGGAGCAATCATCCTTTCTGCAGTGCTGAGGGTAAACAGTGCTAGTGTTACTGACAGGATTTATTGTATTGTTGTAATCATACATCTCTGCCCCCATGTAGTAGGCCCTCAGCAGTGTTATACATTGTAGTCTGTAGATTCACCCTCCTTATTTAATGTTTGTTTTAACCTTTTCAATTATTTTAAACAGAAAGTTAGTCAAGTCAAACAGATGCTGCTGAATTGTACGTTGTGATATTTTTAGTAGTAGCTCTCTGCATCCTGAGTTATAATAGATCAAGTGTGCCAGACACAATGTTCTCCTTAGGACAGTGCAGGTGATAGTGCCACAATCATGAGGAGGTGGTATCACCTGAGCATTATGCTGACTTGTTGTGATGATATCACCTAATGGATACAGATGATTCTACAGACATTGATCTCACAGTGTTGCATGACTGAGACCTCAACCGAGAGGTCCTGCTACATGCAGATGAAGGCTGATGAGGCTGGCATGCCTTCTTGTGTGTTATACCTCTCCATATTTTCTGATACTTCCCTAATAATCATGTAGTGTATTTCCTATTTTGGTCCACATGTCTCAGGGGCAGTACCCTGCCTTCATCCCCATCCATCAGTGTTTCCAAATTGAGTCTAGCAAGCCATGACTAGTGTATGCATGGAACTGGAGATGGCTGCTGTATGTACCACCATACTGTGCATAAGTGTGACCATGGCATTATCCCTGCCCTCTAGCATTCCTGTGTACTGATGGAAATCCTCACATACACCCTGCAGTACTCTATCACTAGCTGACAATCTGTGACAATGGACTGCACCTGAATGATGTCTCAGCACATCTGCTGCTGGGCAGCCAAGGCTTTTCATCTGTCTGGAGTGATCTGTGACATGTGCCTTCACCTGGTAACAATTTGGACAGAAGCTACAGTGGACACTGCTACCTCTAAGGTGGTACAATTTTCTTGAAGGTGTTCCTGTGGTTCATCAAACACAGATGTTAAACTACATGGGGTCCCACCTGTACTGACTGTGATGTAATGTCATTTTCTACTTGAGTGTGTGAGCCTGTGTCACTGCCTGCAGAATTGTGTAGCTGATAAGGTGTTTGATCCCACCAGTATACTTGCTAACTGCATGTCACCATCCTCAAACCGCTGCCAACATCCTCCTGCTGTGCTTGGGAGTAGAACTGCTGATTTCTGTTTCTAACCCTGTCACAGAGTAAATGATGATATGGTTGTTGAGAGCTTGCACAGCAGTGTTGACTTACATGTAGGTGATGAGCACACGTACCACGCAAACTCAAGTTTCCTGCATGACACAACTAGAGGGGGCACCTATGGATAAGAAATGTCATGTGCTATATGTACCCAGCTATCCTCACAAGTGTTTTCAAGCAGGTCATTTTGCCATCACGGATGCTCCAACCTTCCTGACCAGAAGAGTGTGGCTGCTGTTGATGTTGATAATTGCTGGTGTCCACACCACCTCTGATTATCCCTGGGGCACCTTCATTAGTGTCATAGTCAGCTCCTTGTATGGAGAGAAGATAATCCTCATCAGCTGTTGAAGGGATCAGTGTTGGAGGTTCACCAGCAGTGTTGCTACAGCAAAGTGAGTTCTGCCTAGCATTTGCTCTGCCACACTTCACCATGTAATTGGCCATCTTCCTGCATGGTGTCAATGTGCAGTTCTTCGGTCTAAATGCATTTATATCCAGAACCACTTGGTTCCATGCTTTAGCTCTCTTAGCATATTTTGGCCCTCAAAAGGGCATTCACCATATTCTCTAAGAGTCTCCAAAACAATGTGGTTTTCTTCACGGTGAAGTTTTCCCTCCTCTGTATGGAGGGACTGATGCATCATGTATTCACTTGAAAAAATATATTAATGCCCCTAGTGAACCAAGACTTACATACATGAAAGCTACTCAGCAACACAGCAGTAAACGCAGAATTAAAACTGGGTGAATGTATATAGATTACCAGTCCTGACATCTAACTTCAGAGTAAAAGCATACCAGCAGTAACATGATGAATGACAAGACGACTTTCAGTTATGATAACTAATCTCATGTAATGTTCTAATAGAAGATACAATCAATAAGTCAATAAAGTAAGCTAGACTTCTACACATATTTCAATTTACTGCAGTGTAATCCTTTTTTACTACTACAGCCATAATGAATGATTGAAGAAAACTTGTAAAGCATAAACCATAAGCATCTATCATTTATACTTTGATCATATATTTATCACAACCTGCACAGCACAGTGTCAAAATGTACAGTGTTGTCTCCCCTAACGTTTTCTGTTCATATTAGCAAAAAGTCTTCCACATCCATGTATTGTATACAGCTGTAAAAAATGACATGTAACACTATCACTTCTGTCATTCTCATCAACATACTGAAAACCACTCATGTCACTGACATCAGTAAACGGGAACTGCAGATCTACTTTACCTTATTCCAAGACCAATGTCATTCTCCTACTAATATTCTTAACTGAACTGAATTTGTCTAATTTTCCATCAGTTTTCAATTGAAGTTCTTACCTTGCTTTTATCTATTTTATGTTTTCCCAGATCAGCTTCTGACAAGCGTGGCTAAGTGTAGTTAAAATGGTGGTTCTGTGGCTATGGCTGTAAATTATTGCCTATTTATTCAATTCTTATTCACTTGAAGCTTACTTTTTATAGGTTTAAAATGCATTCAACTTGCCATGAACGACCTACACTGAGAGGCATTGAGAGTGGGAACATGTTCCAGCATTTAGAATTTCACAATCAAAGTTAAGTATGCTCTACCCTTGGAATATATAGCTGCCATGTGAACAATTAAGTTGAAGTGTACTGTACCCTAATACAGCTGCATCCATCAAACCACACCATACATTATCACTTACTGTCACTTATATCAAAGAAAACAAGAAAAAATATTTTAAAAGTTTATTAATTAAATGTTTTAACAACATAGTAATTACAGCATACTAAAATAACCAGCACAAATATTAAGGAAATGTTGTTATAACTTCTTACATTAACACCTTAAAGACATTTTTTCCAAACTAGGTAGTACATTCCTGTGCATATCAAAGTAACCACTGATAGACATGTCTGCTTCTTGGACTTATCATGGCTTTCCTTCACATAGCAAAAGAAGCTATAGGAATGAAAAACAAATGTGGAAGTCCACGTGACTGCTTCAGTGCAGTCAGTAAACCAACACTGTCACTGCCATACTTTCCATAGGTACTACCCTTATATGGCTAAATGGGTTGCCACCATACTGTGCATGGTGTGAGCATGACATTATCCCTGCTCTCTACCATTCCCATTTACAATAGAAATAACATATACAGGCTCTGTTCAAACAGAGTTAGGATCAGATTCTGGTAGATTAAGAGTAGCAGAAAACCTTCACTGTCCTGCCACACTAGCCCAATTCCTAATTACAAAGGAAATGACATTATATTGCAAGGGGTACATCCTGCATTTCCCCTCACAGTGCCAATGGTGCATGGTCATTGTGAGCCAGCTACATTATGAACAGGTAATGGGATTCAGAAACAGTGCCAGCTACATTATGAACAGGTACTGGGATTCAGAAGCAGAGCTAATTACATTATGAACAGGTAATGGGATTCAGAAACAGAGCCAGCTACATTATGAACAGGTAATGGGATTCAGAAATAGAGCCAGCTACATTATGAAAATGTAACAGGATTCAGAAACAGAGCAAGCTACATTATGAACAGATAAGGGGATTCAGAAACATTCAGTCTTAATGGGCTTCATTACTTATTCCTCTCATAGTCCGTCCAGTGCCAAGACTGCCATTTAATTGCTCTATCCACCCAAAGCTGTTTGTTGCTGCAGCTTCACTTGCATGTCAATACTGGTACTACAGCCATTTAGACTATCTACATAGAGTACAAGTGTTGACATACAGGTGAGATTGCAAGTCCCTGAAGCTGTCTGGCACTACAGCAACACATGTATAATGAACATGAGAATGCAAGAATGACAGTTAACAAGTCTGTTAAGTATGTGTTCTCACCATTAAAACAACAAGCAGTGGATAGTGGTTATGCAGTCCATTCACCATATCTAGACCTGAGCATTAAGTCTCCATAATAATACAGAAAGCCTTTTATTTGGCCAACCTAATTTCCAAAAGTATCTCCACTAGATCCAAAGAAGTCTTAATTCTCATTACTCATATCTTATCAGACCCATTATTTAATATAATGCACCTTTTGGCATGTGTTTATCTAAACATATCACACAACTTGACAGACCTCAGAGATTCATAACTGAAAAGATCAGTGGCTTCAAATATCGTAGTTATTAGGAGAGACTGTCAGCCATTTCTCTGTGCTCAATCTCTTACAGACTCTTCCATGAAGATCTGTGTCTGAGCTTTTAAGCCATAGAAGGCACGACTCTGTCTGACCTTCTGTTCCATCACAGAGCTACTGGTACTTCAAATATTCAGTTAAAACAACTAAACCTTCATCAGTAGATAAGTAAGACACATTGGTGTAATAGAGTCGTATCCCAATGTATCACTCAGCTATGGAACAAGCTTCGACTCATGTCAAGTGGAGTAGCACCCTTTATACCTTCAAGGTAAACATAGCTAATTGGATGTGTAACCTCAAATTCTGCCCCTGGTCTATCTTCTCTTGCCCTCCTTGAGGCTAGATAGAACTTTTGAATAGGGTATTTTATTGCTAGGCTTATAATGGTCTGCAAACTAATTGCCTGGTACTTACCTATGACTCTAAGGGCACAGGTGCATCTTCTGCAGAAGATGCACAGTCTATATAGATTTAAAAAAATAAAAACTTTGAATCATCCCAATTGTAAATTGTGAACAATTTGTGAAACAGTAGCATTCATGTGCATGTTCATCAGATGTCTCCCATCAGCATCTCTCTACATATAGTACAGCCCCACCTGCATGTAGAAATTGATAATGCAGGTAATGTGGTTTCCAACTGTTTTCTGCTTGCAGTACCAGTTCTCTCTTATAATTTCTGCTGTAGCAATGCAGAAATAATGCACCAGCTTTAAACAGCTATACATTTTCTTCAGGTTTTACACTGGTGGTCATCATCAGTGTAAAACTTCTAAGTGTTGAAGTGCTGTGAGCCTAACACACATTTCAGAATCTAGCTGAGGGCTCCAGCAGTCTGCATTACCATGTATAGCTTGACGACTGTTGGATCGTTATCTTATGGAGTGGAGATAATACACCTATGTCTAAACCCTCTCAGTAGATATGGGAGTTTTTAATAAAATCATATCATACATAGGATCATAGGAGTTACAAGACAACTAAGACTAGAGGCCATTTCACCCTTGCTATTAACCTCTTTTGGGCCTTGCCTCTAATTGTAAGCAAGGCCCGCTCCATAATACAAGGGTTGGATTTATGAATAATCATCGAATTGTCCAGCTACTTTTTAAAGGCAAAGAATATGTCATGCTGCTTAATTTGGAGACAGAGTTTATTACTGACAAGGTGTAGGTGCTGCATGGCAAATCTATCCGTCACCTCAGCTTTACTTATATTTTGGAGTAGATTTAGCTGGACTGTTTGATTTATTGAAGTATATGATTTCTTGAATACTAGATCTCTTATATCCCTATAAGCAAGATATACATCCCTATTAAGCAGCCTATATGAAAGTGAGTATAGGGATAAAAGCATCAGTCTATACAAAAGTGAGTAGAGAGATAAAAGCCCCAGTCTATACAAAAGTGAGTATAGGGATAAATGCACCAGTCTATATACAAGTGAGTATAAGGAAAAAAAGTACCAGTCTATATGAAAGTGAGTATAAAGATAAAAGCATCACTCTATATGAAAATGAATGCAAGGATAAAAGTGCCAGTCTGTACAAAAGTCAGTATAAGGATAAAACCAAGAGTCTATATGAAAGTAAGTATAAGGATAAAAGCGCCAGTCTATATGATAGCGAGTATAGGTATAAAAGCACCAGTCTATACGAAAGTGAGTATAAGGATAAAACTATCAGTCTATATGAAAATGAGTATAAGGGTAAAGCACCAGTCTATACAAAAGTGAGTATAGGAATAAAAGTACCAGTCTATACAAAAGTGAGTATAGGGATAAAAGCACCATTATAGATTAATGTAAATATAAGGATAAGGCACAAGTCTAGATGAAAGTGAGTATAAGGATAAAAGCATCAGTCTATATGAAGGTGAGTATAAGGATAAAGGCACCAGTCTATACAAAAGCGAATATAAGGATAAAAGCATCAGTCTATAGGAAAGTGAGTATAAGGATAAAAGCGCCACTCTATACGGAAGAGAGCATAGGGATAAAAGCGCCAGTCTACATGAAAATAAGCATAAGGATAAAAGCAACAGTGCATATGAAAGTGAGTATAGGGATAAAAGCACCACATATATGAGAGCAAGTATTTATTTACATGCTTGTACAGTTTCATTTTGAATGTACACTGCATTTTTGAACTTTACTCTGCTTATCTTGAATTGTTAATTGCTTTTATTCTGATCTTGTTAAACTTGTAAGTCTGTATTTTTTACTTGTATTTCTTGTGACTATGGAGTTTTTCTCCCTGGGCCTCCACTGAAAAAAGGCTTTTGCTCACTTGGACTAACTCGGTCAACACATGTGAAATAAATAAATGAATGAATAAATACATAAATAAATAAATAAATAAATAAATAAATAAATAAATAAGGATAAAAGCAGGAGTCTATACAAAAGTGAGTATAAGGATAAAAGCACCAGTCTATACAAAAGTGAGTATAAGGATAAAAGCATCAGTATAAATCAAAGTGAGTATAAGGATAAAAGTACCAGTCTATATGAAAGTGATTATAAGGATAAAAGCACCAGTCTATGCAAAACTGAGCATAAGGATAAAAGCACCAGTCTACATCAAAGTGAGTATAACAATAAAAGCATCAGTATAAATCAAAGTGAGTATAGGGATAAAAGCACGTCTATATACAAAAGTGAGTATAAGGATAAAAGTACCAGTTTATATGAAAGTTAGCATAGGGATAAAAGCAACTAGTCTATATGAAAGTGATTATAGGGATAAAAGCATTAGTCTAGATGAAAGTAAGTATAGGGATAAAGCACCAGTCTATATGAAAGTGAATATAAGGATGAAAGTACCAGTCTATATGAAAATGAGCATAGGTATAAAAGCACCAGTCTATACGCAAGTGAGTCTAAGGACAAAACTACCAGTCTATTTGAAAATGAGTATAAGAGTAAAGCACCAGTCTATATAAAAGTGACTATTGGAATAAAAGCAACAGTCTATACCAAAGTGAGTATAGAGATAAAAGCACCAATCAAGGTAAAAGTAAGTATAAGGATAAAGCACCAGTCTATATGAAAGTGAATATACGGATAAAAGCACCAGTCTATATAAACAAGAGTATAAGGATAAAAGCACAAGTCTAGATGAAAGTGAGTATAAGGATAAAAGCACGAGTTTATATGAAGGTGAGTATAAGGATAAATGCACCAGTCTATACAAAAGTGAGTATAAGGATAAAAGCTCCATTCTATATGAAAGTGATTATAAGGATAAAAGCACTCCTCTATATGAAAGTGAGTATAGGGATAAAAGCATCAGTCTATATGAAAGTGAGTATAAGGATAAAAGCACCAGTCTACATGAAAGTGAGTATAAGGATAAAAGCACCAGTCTATACAAAAGTGAGTATAAGGATAAAAGCACCAGTCTATATGAAAGTGAGTATAAGGATAAAAGCACCAGTCTACATGAAAGTGAGTATAACGATAAAAGCATCAGTATAAATCAAAGTGAGTATAGGGATAAAAGCACCAGTCTATACAAAAGTGAGTATAAGGATAAAAGCACCAGTCTATATGAAAGTGAGTATAAGGATAAAAGCACCAGTCTATATGAATGTGAGCATAAGGATAAAAGCACAAGTCTACATCAAAGTGAGTATAACGATAAAAGCATCAGTATAAATCAAAGTGAGTATAGGGATAAAAGCACGTCTATATACAAAAGTGAGTATAAGGATAAAAGTACCAGTTTATATGAAAATAAGCATAAGGATAAAGTACCAGTCTATACAAAAGTGAGTATAAGGATAAAGGTACAAGTCTAGATGAAAGTGAGTATAAGAATAAAAGCACCAGTCTATATTAAAGTGAGTATAAGGATAAAAGCACCAGTCTATATGAAAGTTAGCATAGGGATAAAAGCAACTAGTCTATATGAAAGTGATTATAGGGATAAAAGCATGAGTCTAGATGAAATTAAGTATAGGGATAAAGCACCAGTCTACATCAAAGTGAGTATAACGATAAAAGCATCAGTATAAATCAAAGTGAGTATAGGGATAAAAGCACGTCTATATACAAAAGTGAGTATAAGGATAAAAGCACCAGTCTAGATGAATGTGAGCATAAGGATAAAAACACCAGTCTATACAAAAGTGAGTATAAGGATAAAAGCACCAGTCTACATCAAAGTGAGTATAACAATAAAAGCATCAGTATAAATCAAAGTGAGTATAGAGATAAAAGCACGTCTATATACAAAAGTGAGTATAAGGATAAAAGTACCAGTCTATATGAAAATGACCATAAGGATAAAGCACCAGTCTATACAAAAGTGAGTATAAAGATAAAGTTACCAGTCTAGATGAAAGTGAGTATAAGAATAAAAGCACCAGTCTATATTAAAGTGAGTATAAGGATAAAAGCACCAGTCTATATGAAAGTTAGCATAGGGATAAAAGCAACTAGTCTATATGAAAGTGATTATAGGGATAAAAGCATGAGTCTAGATGAAAGTAAGTATAGGGATAAAGCACCAGTTTATATGAAAGTGAATATAAGGATGAAAGTACCAGTCTATATGAAAATGAGCATAAGTATAAACCACCAATCTATACCAAGGTGAGTATAAGGATAAAGGCACAAGTCTAGATGAAAGCGAGTGTAAGGATAAAAGCACCAGTGTATATGAAAGTCAATAAAAATTAAAGACACCAGATTGTACGAAGACAGTATAAGGATGAAAGCACCAGTCTACATGAAAGGGAGTATAAGGATAAAAGAACCAGTCTATATGAAAGTAAGTATAAGAATAAAAGCACAAGTCTATATGAAAGTGAGCATAAGGATAAAAGCACCAGTTTAGATGAAAGTGAGTATAAAGATAAAAGCACCAGTCAACATGAAAGTTATCACTAGTCTATATTAAAACTGAATATAGGGATAAAAGCATGAGTCCAGATGAAAGTAAGTATAAGGATAAAACATCAGTCTATACAAAAGTGAATATAAGGATAAAGGCACAAGTCTGGATGAATGTGAGCATAAGGATAAAAGCACCAGTCTATATGAAAGTGAGTATAAGGATAAAGGCATCAGTCTATACAAAAGTGAGTATAAGGATAAAAACACCATTCTAGATGAAAGTGAGCATAAGGATAAAAACACCTGTCTATACAAAAGTGAGTATAAGGATAAAAGCACCCGTCTATATGAAAGTGAGTATAAGGATAAAAGCACCAGTCTAGATGAATGTGAGCATAAGGATAAATGCACCAGTATATACGAAAATGAGTATAAGGATATAAGCACCAGTCTATATGAATGTGACTATGAGGATTAAAACAACAGTCTATATGAAAGTGAGTATAAGGATAAAAGCACCAGTCTATGTAAAAGTGAGTCTAGGGAATAAAAGCACCAGTCTATACAAAAGTGAGTATAGAGATAAAAGCAACAGTCTATATGAAAGTGAGCATAAGGATAAAAACATCAGTCTATGTGAAAACGAATATAAGGATAAAACACCAATTTATACAAAAGTGAGTATAAGGACAAAAGTGCCAATTCATATGATAGTATAGGTATAAAAGCACCAGTCTATATGAAAGCGAGTATAAGGACAAACGTACCAGTCTATTTGAAAATGAGTATAAGGATAAAGCACCAGTCTATACAAAAGTGACTACTGGAATAAAAGCACCAGTCTATACCAAAGTGAGTATAGGGATAAAAGCACCAATCTAGGTGAAAGTGATTATAAGGATAAAAGCACTACTCTATATGAAAGAGAGTATAGGGATAAAAGCATCAGTCTACATGAAAAGGAATATAAGGATAAAAGCAACAGTCTATGAAACTGAGTATCGGGATAAAAGCACCATGTATATGAATACAAGTATTTATTTACATACTTTTACAGTTTCTTTTTGAATGTACAATTCAAGTCCTTATTCATAAGGAAGGGGTCAAACAGACTTATAATAATTTTACCATTTTTAACTACAGTGAGATAGTACTTACTGTGGATCATTTCAAGCTACTGGCTAAGGGATTTAAATACATCCCCAACACTGGAGGGGACATTAGTAAATTTTTATTAGATTTTAAGCTTTTGTTGAGAAAGATGAACCTCTCACTGGTATTTCAGGGCCAGAAACAATCATAAGATGTGGCTACTTTGAGGCAGAAAAGCACTTTCAACCCCCCCTATTCATCCTCAGTTAAAAAACCTTGAATTGATGGTTGATAAGCATATTAGGCAGTGACAATCTGAAAAACAACAACATAAAAATGAATGGGATGTGTTGAATGATTTGAGGATGGACCGTAATGTTCGGGTTATGAAACCCGACAAGGGGGGGGTGGAGTGGTTATCATGAACACTTTGGTTTATGAAGGAAAGATGTTGCACTTATTGGGGGACACTGACACATATAGGTGAGTATCTAAAAATGAGATAAATATTGCCTACAAAAAAAAATGATTTGGCATTAAATGATTTACTTCTTGAGAACTTGATCGATTTAAATTATGTTAATTATTTGACTAGCATTCGACCCAGGACACCTACAATATTTGGTATACCCAAAGTTCACAAAGACATGAATGACCCACCCCTTAGGCCAATAGTTTCAGCTGATGGCTCTAAGACTTCTTCTTTTGCCAAGTTTCTTGATGTTAAGCTTAAGAATCTTTGGGGCACCAGTACCCAGATACTTAAAGATTCTTGGGAATTTTTGAAGGGGGTGGATCCCAATGTCAATTACAAACAAGTGGCCTTTGTTACCATTGATATCAAAGATTTATTTACTGTTATTGCCCATAATACTGGCCTTCAGTGGCTGGAAGCCTCATTGGTGGAGAAATGCAAAGTCTCTACCAATGGCTTACATTTGGTTCTTCATTTGATGGAGTTAGTTTTGTATAACAACTTCATATTTTTTGGGGGAGAATTTTTCCACCAAATCAAGGGCGTTGCAATGGGGGCCAATTGTGCCCCCACGTATGCCGATATAGTCTTAGCTTGGTGGGAAAAAGAATTTATTCTGGAACCTGAATTTAAGAATCACTTGTTGCAATATGTCAGATTCTTGGATGACATTTGTGTATTTTGGGTGGGGTCTGATGAAAAGTTACATGATTTTTTAGTATACATCAAATCCACTACCAACTTTTTGCACTTTACTAGCAATGTTTCCAAGAACATTTTACATTTCCTGGATGTATTAATTGAAAAGATGGAAAAAGGGAACATCAAATCAAAGATTTTTCGAAAAAGTACTTACTCGAACTCCTTTCTACATTTTAATAGTTCCCACCCCATGTTTCAGAAAAAGAGTTTGGTAAGGGGGCAATGTATCCGAGCCAGCAGGATGACCTCCTCTGACTACGATTTCGAATTAGAATGTGATTTTTCTTGACCGTCTTTTTAGGGAAAAGGGGTACCAGTTATACAAACGTGAGTATAAGGATAAAAGTACCAGTCTATATGAAAATGAGCATAAGGATAAATCACCATCTATACAAAAGTGAGTATAGGGATAAAAGCACCAGTTTAGATGAAAGTAAGTATAAGGATAAAGCACTGGTCTATATCCAAGTTAACATCAGGATAAAACCATCAGTCTAGAGGAAAGTGAGTAGAAGGATAAAGGGACAAGTTTAGATGAAAGCAAGTGTAAGGATAAAAGCACCAGTGTATACAAAAGCGAGTATACAGATAATAGCACCAGTCTATATGAAACTGAGTATAAGGATAAAAGCACCAGTTTATATGAAAGAGAGTATAAGGATGAAAGCACCAGTCTACATGAAAGGGAGTATAAGGATAAAAACATCAGTCTATACAAAAGTTACTAAAGGGATAAAAGCACTAGTCAATACGAAAGTGAGTATTGGGATAAAAGCACCAGTCTATGCAAAAGTGAGTATAAGGACAAAAGTAACAGTCTATATGAAAAAGAGCACAAGGATAAAGCACCAGTCTATACAAAAGTGAGTATAAGGATAAAGGCATAAGTCTAGATGAAAGTGAGTATAAGAATAAAAGCACCAGTATATATGAAAGCAAGTATAAGGATAAAAGCACCAGTCTATACAAAAGTGAGTATAAGGATAAAAGCACAAGTCTATATGAAAGTGAGCATAAAGATAAAAGCACCAGTCTATATGAAAGTGAGTATAAGGATAAAAGCACCAGTCTATATGAAAGTGAGTATAGGGATAAAAGCACCAGTCTATATGAAAGTGAGTATAAGGATAAAAGCACCAGTCTACATGAAAGTTAGCATAGGGATAAAAGCAACCAGTCTATATGAAAGTGAGTATAGGGATAAAAGCACCAGTCTAGATGAAAGTGAGTATAAGGATAAAGGCACAAGTCTAGATGAAAGTGAGCATAAGAATAAAAGCACTGCTCTATATGAAAGTGAGTACAAGGAAAAAGGCATCAGTCTATACGAAAGTGAGTATAACAATAAAAACACTATTCTGTAAGAAAGTAAGCATAAGGATAAAAGCACCAGTCTATACAAAATTGAGTATAAGGATAAAAGCACCAGTCTATATGAAAATGAGTATAAGGATAAAAGCACCAGTCTATATGAAAGTGAGTATAAGGATAAAAGCACCAGTCTATATGAAAGTTATAATAGGTATAAAAGCACCAGTCTATACAAAAGTGAGCATAAGGATAAAAACACCTGTCTATATGAAAGTTAGTACAAGGATAAAAGCACCAGTCTATATGAAAGTGAGCATAAGGATAAAAGCACCAGTCTATATGAAAGTGAGTATAAGGATAAAAGCACCAGTCTACATGAAAGTGAGTATAGGGATAAAAGCACCAGTCTATATGAAAGTGAGTATAAGGATAAAAGCACCAGTCTACATGAAAGTTAGCATAGGGATAAAAGCAACCAGTCTATATGAAAGTGAGTATAGGGATAAAAGTACCAGTCTAGATGAAAGTAAGTATAAGGATAAAGCACCAGTCTATATGAAAGTGAATATAAGGATAAAAGCACCAGTCTATATGAAAGTGAGTATAAGGATAAAGGCATCAGTCCATACAAAAGCGAGTATAAGGATAAAAGCGAGAGTCAATATGAAAGTGAGTATAAGGATAAAAGCACTACTCTATACAAAAGAGAGTACAGGGATAAAAGCATCAGTCTACATGAAAATGAGTATAAGGATAAAAGCACCAGCCTGTGAAACAGTGAGTATAGGGTAAAAGCACCATGTATATGAAAGCAAGTATTTATTTACATACTTGTACAGTTTCTTTTTGAATGTACATTGCATTTTTGAACTTTACTTGTTTATCTTGTATTGTTAACTACTTTTATTCTGATCCTGTAAAACTTGTAATTCTGGGTTTTTTACTCATATTTCTTGTGACTGTGGAACTTTTCTCCCTGGCCTCTGCTGAAAAAGGGCTTTAGCTCAGTCGGACTAACTCCGTCAACAAATGTCAAATAAATAAATAAATAAATAAATAAGGATAAAATCACCAATCTATATGAAAGTGAGTATAAGGATAAAAGCACCAGTCTATATGAAAGTGAGTATAAGGACAAAAGCACCAGTCTACATTAAAGCCAGTATAGCGATAAAATCACCAGTCTATATGAAAGTGAGTATAAGGTTAAAGCACCAGCCTTTATAATCTACATGAATGTTAGCATAGGGATAAAAGCATGAGTCTATATGAATGTGAGTATAGGGATAAAAGCACTAGTCTAGATGAAAGTAAGTATAAGGATAAAGCACCAGTCTATATGAAAATGAGTATAGGGATAAAAGCACCAGTTTACACAAAAGTGAGTATAGGGATAAAAGCACCAGTCTATATGAAAGTTAGCATAGGGATAAAAGCACCAGTCTATATGAAAATGAATATAAGGATAAAAGCACCAGTCTATACAAAAGTGAGTATGGGGATAAAAGCACCAGTCTATACAAAAGTGAGTATAGGGATAAAAGCACCAGTCTATATGAAAGTGAGTATAGGGATAAAAGCACCAGTCTATATGAAAGTGAGTATAAGGATAAAACTACCAGTCTATATGAAAATGAATATAAGGATAAAAGCACCAAGCTATGGGAAAGTGAGTATAAGGATAAAAACAACAGTCTATATGAAAGTGAGTATAATGATAAATGCACCAGTCTATATGATAGTGAGTGTAGGGATAAAAGCAAAACCTGTATGAAAGCAAGTATACAAATAAAAGCACCAGTCTATATGAAAGTGAGTATAAAGATAAAAGCACCAATCTATATGAAAGTGAGTATAAGGATAAAAGCATCAGTCTACATGAAATTGAGTATATGGATAAAAGCACCAGTCTATACAAAAGTGAGTATGGGGATAAAAGCACCAGTCTATACAAAAGTGAGTAGAGGGATAAAAGCACCAGTCTATACAAAAGTGAACATAGGGATAAAAGCACCTGTCTATATGAAAGTTAGTACAAGGATAAAAGCACCACTTTATACGAAAGTGACAATAAGGATTAAAAAATAGACTATGTGAAACTGAATATAAGGATAAAAGCACCAGTCTATATACATGTAAGTATAAGGAATAAAAGCACCAGTCTATACAAAAGTAAGAATAGAGATAAAACACCAGTATATACGAAAGTGAGTATAGGGATAAAAGCACCAGTCTATATGACACTGAGTATAGGGATAAAAGCAGCAGTCTACATGAAAGTGAGTATAGGGATAAAAGCACCAGTCTATACAAAAGTGAGTATAAGGATAAAAGGACCAATCTACATGAAATTGAGTATAAGAATAAAAGCACCAGTCTACACAAAAGTGAGTATGAGGATAAAAGCACCAGTCTATACGAAAGTGAGTATAAGGATAAAAGCACCAGTCTATATGAAAGTGAGTATAGGGATAAAAGCACCAGTCTACATGAAAGTGAGTATAGGGATAAAAGCAAAAGGCTATACGAAAGTGAGTATAGGGAAAAAAGTCTACATGAAAGTTAGCATACGAATAAAAGCACCAGTCTTTCCGAAAGTAAGTATAGGGATAAAAGCAGCAGTCTATATGAAAATTAATACACTCTATAGAAAAGAGAGCATATGGATAAAAGCACCATTCTACATGAAAACGAGTATAAGGATAAAAGCACCAGTCTATATGACAGTGAACATAGGGAAAAAGCACCATGTATATGAAAGCAAGTATTTATTTACATACTTATAGAGCTTATATTTGAATGAACAATGCATTTTTGAACTTTATCTTGTATTGTTAACTACTTTTATTTTCATCCTGTAAAACTTGCAATTCTGTATGTTTAACTCGTATTTATTGTGACTGTAGAGCTTTTCTCCCTGGCATCCGCTGAAAAAGGGCTTTAGCTCAGTTGGACTAACTCAGTCAACAAACGTCAAATAAATAAATGCATAAGATTAAAAGCACCAGTCTATATGGAAGTGAGTATAAGGATAAAAGCACCAGTCTACATGAAAGTGAGTATAAGGATAAAAGCACCAGTCTACATCAAAGCAAGTATAGGGATAAAATCACCAGTCTATACGAAAGTGAGTATAAGGATAAAAGCACAAAGTCTACATGAAAGTTAGCATGGGGACAAATGCACGACTCTATATGAAAGTGAGTATAGGGATAAAAACACCAGCGTAGATGAAAGTAAGTATAAGGATAAAGCACCAGTCTATATGAAAATGAGTATAGGGATAAAAGCACCAGTCTTTACAAAAGTGAGTATAAGGATAAAAGCACCAGTCTACATGAAAGTTAGCATAGAGATAAAGGTACCAGTCTATATGAAAATGAATATAAGGATAAAAGCACCAGTCTATACGAAAGTGAGTATAAGGATAAAAGCACCAGTCTACATGAAATTGAGTATAAGGTTAAAAGCACCAGTCTACATGAAAGTGAGCATGGGGATAGAAGCACCAGTCTATATGAAAGTGAGTATAGGGATAAAAGCACCAGTCTATACGAAAATGAGTATAGGGATAAAAGCACTAGTCTACATGAAAGTTAGCATAGGGATAAAAGCACCACCTATATGAAAGCAAGTATAAGAATAAAAGCACCAGTCTATATGAAAGTGAGTATAAGAATAAAAGCACAAGTCTACAAAAAAGTGAGTATAGGGAAAAAAGCACCAGTCTAGATGAAAGTAAGTATAAGGATAAAGCACTGGTCTATATCAAAGTTAACATCAAGATAAAAGCACCAGTCTTGAGGAAAGTGAGTATAAGGATAAAGGTATAGGACTAGATGTAAGGGAGTGTAAGGATAAAAGCACCAGTGTATATGAAAGTGAGTATAAGGATAAAGGCACCAGTCTATATGAAAGCGAGTAGAAAGAAATAGCACCAGTCTATATGAAAGTGAGTATAAGGAAAAAAGCACCAGTCTATATGAAAGAGACTATAAGGATGAAAGCATCAGTCTACATGAAAATGAATATAAGGATAAAAGCACCAATCTATGGGAAAGTGAGTATAACAACAACGACAGTCTATATGAAAGTGAGTATAATGATAAAAAGCCAGTCTATACGATAGTGAGTCGATAGATAAAAGCACCACTTGTATGAAAGCAAGTATAAGGATAAAAGCACCAGTCCATATGAAAGTGAGTATAAGGATAAAAGCAACAGGTTATATGAAAGTGAGTATAAGGATAAAAGCACCTGTCCATATGAAAGTCAGTACAAGAATAAAGTCTACACAACAGTGACAATGAGTATTAAAACACCATTCTATATGAAACTGAGTATAAGGATAAAAGCACCAGTCTATATAGATGTGAGAATAGGGAATAAAAGCACCAGTCCATACCAAACTGAGTACGGATGAAAGCAACAGTCTATACAAAAGTGAGTATCAAGATAAAACACCAGTGTATATGACAGTGAGTATTGGGATAAAAGTGCCAGTCTATATATGACAGTCAGTATAGGGATAAAAGCACCACCTATATGAAAGCAAGTATAAGGATGAAAGCACCAGTCTATATGAAAGTGAGTATAAGAATAAAAGCACAAGTCTACAAAAAAGTGAGTATAGGGAAAAAAGCACAAGTCTAGATGAAAGTAAGTATAAGGATAAAGCACTGGTCTATATGAAAGTTAACATCAAGATAAAAGCACCAGTCTAGAGGAAAGTGAGTATAAGGATAAAGGCACAGGTCTAGATGAAAGTGAGTGTAAGGATAAAAGCACCAGTGTATATGAAAGTGAGTATAAGGATAAAGGCACCAGTCTATACGAAAGCAAGTATAAAGATAATACCACCAGTCTATATGAAAATGAATATAAGGATAAAAGCACCAATCTATGGGAAAGTGAGTATAAGAATAAAAACAACAGTCTATATGAAAGTGAGTATAATGATAAAAACCCCAATCTATATAATAGTATACGGATAAAAGCATCAGCTGTATCAAAGCAAGTATAAGGATAAAAGCACCAGTCCATATGAAAGTGAGTATAAGGATAAAAGCAACAGGTTATATGAAAATGAGTATAAGGTAAAAGCACCAGTCTATCTAAAAATGAGTATACAGATAAAAGCAACAGTCTATACAAATGTGAGTATAGGGATAAAAGCAACAGTCTATACAAAAGTGAGTATAAGGATAAAACACTAGTCTATATTAAAGTGAGTATAATGATAAAAGCACCAGTCTATATGAAAGTTATAACAGGTATGAAAGCACCAGTCTATTCAAAAGTGAACATAGGGATAAAAGCACCAATCTATATGAAAGTTAGTACAAGGATAAAAACACCACTCTATACGAAAGTGGCAATGAGGATTAAAAAATTAGACTATATGAAACTGAATATAAGGATAAAAGCACCAGTCTATATACATGTCAGTATAAGAAACAAAAGCACTAGTCTATACAAAAGTAAGTATAGAGATAAAACACCAGTATAAATGAAAGTGAATATTGGGATAAAAGTACCACCAGTCTATATGACAGTGAGTATAGGGATAAAAGTACCAGTCCACATGAAAGTTAGTATAGGGATAAAAGCACAAGTCTATACAAAAGTGAGTATAAGGACAAAATGACCAGTCTACCTGAAACTGAGTATAAGGATAAAAGCACCAGTCTACACAAAAGTGAGTATGGAGATAAAAGCACCAGTCTATACGAAAGTGAGTATAGGGATAAAAGCACCAGTCTATATGAAAGTGAGTATAGGGATAAAAGCACCAGTCTACATGAAAGTTAGCATAGGGATAAAAGCACCAGTCTATATGAAAATGAATATAAGAATAAAAGCACCACTCTATAGAAAAGAGAACATATGGATAAAAGCACCATTCTACATGAAAACGAGTATAAGGATAAAAGCACCAGTCTATATGACAGTGAACATAGGGATAAAAGCACCATGTATATGAAAGCAAGTATTTATTTACACACTTATAGAGCTTCTTTTTGAATGTACAATGCATTTTTGGACTTTATCTTGTATTGTTAGCTACTTTTATTTTGATCCTGTAAAACTTGTAATTCTATATGTTTTACTCATATTTCTTGTGACTGTAGAGCTTTTCTCCCTGGCATCCGCTGAAAAAGGGCTTAAGCTCAGTCGGACTAACTCAGTCAACAAATATGAAAAAAGTAAGTACATACATAAAATTAAAAGCACCAGTCTATACGGGAGTGAGTATAAGGATAAAAGCACCAGCCTACATGAAACTGAGTATAAGGATAAAAGCACCACTCTACAACAAAGCAAGTATAGGGATAAATGAACCAGTCTGTACGAAAGTGAGTATAAGGATAAAAGCACAGGCATAGATGAAAGTTAGCATGGGGACAAATGCGCGACTCGATAGGAAAGTGAGCATAGGGTTAAAAGCACCAGTATAGATGAAAGTAGGTATTAGGATAAAGCACCAGTCTATATGAAAATTAGTAAAGGGATAAAAGCACCAGTCTTTACAAAAGTGAGGATAAGGATAAAAGCACCAGTCAACATGAAAGTTAGCATAGGGATAAAGGTACCAGTCTATATGAAAATGAATATAAGGATAAAAGCACCAGTCTATACAAAAGTGAGTATAAGGATAAAAGCACCAGTCTACATGAAATTGAGTATAGGGATAAAAGCACCAGTCTATACGAAAGTGAGTATAGGGATAAAAGCACCAGTCTACATGAAAGTTAGCATAGGGATAAAAGCACCACCTATATGAAAGCAAGTAACAGAATAAAGTGAGTATAGGGAAAAAAAAGAGTCTAAGAATAGAAGTATAAAAGTAAAAAAAAAGTCTATATCTAAGTTAAAAAAGCTACAATCAAAGTAAAAGTGAGGGAAGAGAGTAATCTAGATGAAAGCATAGGGCAAGATGTAAGATAAAAGGGTATAAGGAAGAAAAAAAAGTCAAGGATGAAGGAAGTGTAAGGATAAAAGCACAGCAGTGTATATGAAAGAAGAGAGTAAATAAAACCATAGTATATGAAAATGAAAAGAAAGATAGAAAGAAAATCATCATGATGAGTAGAACATGGCTAACAAAAGCACTAGTATAAAGTGAGTATAATCATAAAAGCCAGTCTAAACAACAGTGAAGTAGTAGAGAGTGAACACCAGTTGCGTGTGAAAGCAAGCATAAAGAAAAAAGGACAGTGAATATGAAAAGTGATAAAGTGATAAAAATACCAAGAAATAAAAGTGAGTATAAAAGCAAAAGCAACAGTGAGTAAAGCAAAAGAGTATAAAAAAATAACAGCAGTACATAAAAAAAACAGAGTATCTAAAAAAAAAAGTCCATATCAAAATTAAAAGTAAGGACATTCAAAATAAACTGTATAAGTATGTAAATAATATAAATAAAAATTATATGTATTATAATTATTTATTATTATATTCATCATAAGTTGTCAATAAGAATATGTTAGTCATTTCTTTGGTGGTTTAGTGCCTATTAGCCATTTATTTAAAGACAAAACCAATCAAATTTTTAAACCCCAGAAATATCACTAGTAAGAAAAACTAGTGGTAATGCTAGTCAATAATAGAAATCTAAACCAAAAAATTAGGCACTGGGCAGTATGGAGAAAATCAATATAAAAAGAGGTGTTTCTCAGTGGCTTAAAAATATATGAGAGCAAAGACCAGCACCCAGCACCAAGGAAACATAACTCATACCATACTCATACCAAACGGCAACAACAATAACAACTTGTGGGGGCAAAACAAAATATTCATCAATAATACCCACATCCAGGTTAGTGGCACAGCCACCCACATTCGCCGGAGATCATCCACCAGCAACTAACAACATGCAAAAAACAATGCAATTCAAATGCTTGCTACAGATCACCCACCATGTCCCATCCCCCCCCATTTACATTTTCTTTCTCTGGAAACGAGCTTAAAAAGGTCCTACCTCTGATATTGGGTGATGATGATCAATTACCCAAATTAACTGGAGAACTACTCTCAAGTAACTCCCTTACCCAACATTTCCTAGAATTTATAAACTCAAATGACCTGGATCAACTTGTCAACACCCCTACCAGAGGTGACAACATATTGGACCCGGCCATCACCAACATGGGTGATCGGTGTTCCACACTGGAGGTCAACCCCTTGCTGGTTAGATCTGACCATAAACTAATCACTCTGGATACCCACATTCCACCCCCACTCCCGGTCAAGGAAACCATCATGAAAATCTTTTCAAAAGCAAACTTCACATTACTTAAGACCAAGGTGGAAAGTTTCAAAGCCCCCATGCTAAAAGATAATGCTGCCCAAGCTGCAAAATCCTTTACTAAAGCACTCTACAGGCACCTACAAGAATGCATAGATTGTGCTATCCCAAGCAAAACCAAGACTCACTCCTCCAAGAAAAGGAAACCAGTCTGGTGGACCCCTGCCATAAACAAGCTATACAATAGAAGGAGGAAACTAGGACAGAAAAGAGTAAAATCCCAAGAAGGGAAAATATCCCTGATCAGTATCAGCAAGAAACTATGATCCCTCATAAAATCATCCAAGGCTAGCTTCAAAAGAAAATTTGCAAAGGACTCCAAAGATAACCACAAGACATTCTTTAGCTATGTCAAGAATCTAAGAGGCAATTCTCAGATCTGCTCGGAGTTAGTGCAAAATGGCACAAAATACACTGAACTGACTGATATCACCAACATCCTGGCAGACAGGTTCAGTGCAAACTTCACCCCCCTCTCACCCCCAAAAGGGCCCATAACCATACCAGAAGAATGTAGTACCCCTGAAATCACAGACACTCAGGTTAAAACAGCCCTCTCCAAAGCCAAAAACACAGCATCAATGGGACTGGACGGTGTCCCAGGCTGTGTCCTACACGAGCTCAAAGATGAACTAACCCCTCACCTAAACACACTGTTCAAACTCAGCCTTTCCACAGGCTATGTGCCCATAGAGTGGCACACAGCAATGGTTATTCCACTCCACAAAGGTGGAACCACAACAGACCCCGGAAACTATCTCCCTATAAGCCTGACTAGCTTGGTCTGCAAAGTTGTGGAGCGCATCATCATGGATCTCATTAACAGAGACATTTGGAACCTCCAAACAGTGGACCCTACCCAGTTCAGCTTTGTTAAGGGCAGATCATGCCTCCAAAACCTGGTGGACTTCTTTGAGACTGTTACCAAGGCTACAGATGAGGGAAAGGTGGTCCACACAGTCTAACAAGACCTTGCAAAGGCCTTCAACACCATTCCCCATTTTGGTATTATAGACAAGCTCACCAACCTGAACATAAACCTCTACGTCATGAGAGGGGTTGCCAACTGGCTCACGGACAGAACCCACATGGTAAGAGTTGCAGGAGCTAGGTCTGACTCTAAACCGGTTACAAGTGGCATTCCCCAGGGCTCAGTACTAGGACCCCTCCTGTTCAGCATATACTTCTCAGAGGACCAGGCAAGCACAGGAGGACTATGGCTGACCAAGTTTGCAGATGACTGCAAACTAGGGGCTATAATTGACTCTCCAGCTGACACAGACATCCTCCAAAAGGGTCTCACTGAGACAGATACCTGATGTCAAAACCATGGCCTCAAGCTAAATTCCAAAAAGTGCATAGTCATCCCCTTTGGAAAAAACAAAGTACCCACAAACTACCACATAGGTGGTAGTCCTCTAAATATGGAAGACGTAATAAGGGGTCTGGAGACCCAAGCAGACAGTAATCTCTCCTTGATAATCACATTGCCATACTGGTTAGAAAACCCTTCAATGTGGCCCAACTAATCACAAAATGGTTTGCATCCAGATCAAAAGAGGTCATTGTGCCCCTCTACTCATCACTCATCAGACCCATCATAGAGTACAATGCCCCATTTGGGATGTACCTTACAAGACACCTGCAGCAGCTAGAATGACCACAGAAGTACCTCACCAAGAGGATCACTGGCCTCAAACAGATGACCTATGCAGCTCGACTGAAGAAATTCCAGCTGTACTCGGCTGCACACCGCCTACTCAGATGTGATCTCTGCCTGACATACAAGGCCATGTGCAACCCAGAATTGATGGACATGCTCCACCTAAAGAAAACCATATCCCCTCAAACTACATGCTCTAGGGATATAAACCTCACCACAACAATAAATAGGACATGCTGGAGGGATAGATTCCTGTCCCACAGACTTCCCATGCTTTGGAACAAGATTCCAATCTACATCAGGCAGAGCTCCTCAGTAATACTCTTCAAGAGAAACCTTGATGAGTGGATGGGAAACAGAAAATTTACCCCGGGGTTCAATTCAATGGCTCTCCTGAACAGAGGCACAGGGAACTAATCTAAGGGGGCAGTGAAAGCCAACACATTCTGGTTAGGCTTATAAATGCCTTGGGGTAAATAGCCTAGTACCTACCTATGAACCTATGAACCTATAAGGATAAAAGCAGCAGTCCATATGAAAGTGAGTATAAAGATAAAAGCACCAGTCTATATGAAAGATATAATAGGTATAAAAGCACCAGTCTATACAAAAGTGAATATAAGGATAAAAGTACCTGACTATATGAAAGTTAGTACAAGAAAAAAGTCAATAAGAAAGTGACAATGAGGATTAAAACACCAGTCTGTATGAAACTGAGTATAAGGATAAAAGCACCAGTCTATATAGATGTGAGTATAGGGAATAAAAGCTCCAGTCCATACCAAAGTGAGTACGGATAACAGCAACACTCTATACAAAAGTGAGTATAAAGATAAAACACCAGTATATACTAAAGTGAGTATTGGGATAAATGTGCCTGTCTATATGGCAGTGAGTATAGGGATAAAAGAACTAGTCTACATGAAAGTGAGCATAGGGATAAAAGCACTAGTCTATACTAAAGTGAGTATAAGGATAAAACTACCAGTCTACACGAAACTGAGTATAAGGATAAAAGCAACATTCTACATGAAAGTGAGCATGGGGATAAAAGCACCAGTCTATATGAAAGTGAGTGTAAGGATAAAAGCACCAGTCTATATGAAAGATATAATAGGTATAAAAGCACCATTCTATACAAAAGTGAATATAAGGATAAACGTACCTGTCTATATGAAAGTTAGTACAAGAAAAAAGTCAATAAGAAAGTGACAATGAGGATTAAAACACCAGTCTATATGAAACTGAGGATAAGGATAAAAGCACCAGTCTATATAGAGGTGAGTATAGGGAATAAAAGCACCAGTCCATACCAAACTGAGTACGGATAAAAACAACACTCTATACAAAAGTGAGTATAAAGATAAAACACCAGTATATACGAAAGTGAGCATTGGGATAAACGTGCCAGTCTATATGACAGTGAGTATAGGGATAAAAGAACTAGTCCACATGAAAGTGAGTATAGGGATAAAAGCACTAGTCTATACTAAAGTAAGTATAAGGATAAAACTACCAGTCTACACGAAACTGAGTATAAGGATAAAAGCAACATTCTACACGAAAGTGAGCATGGGGATAAAATTAAAAGTCTATATGAAAGTGAGTATAGGGTTAAAAGCACCAGTCTACATGAAAGTGAGTATAGGGATAAAAGCACCAGTCTATATGAAAGTGAGTATAGGGAAAAAAGCACCAGTCTAGATGAAAGTAAGCAGAAGGATAAAGCACTAGTGTATGTGAAAGTTAACATCAGGATAAATGCACCAGTCTATACGAACATGAGTATAGGGAAAAAAGCACCAGTCTAGATGAAAGTAAGTATAAGGGTAAATCACTGGTGTATATGAAAGTTAACATCAGGATAAAAGCACCAGTATATCCAAACATGAGTATAGAGATAAAAGCACCAGTCTATATGAAAGTGAGTATAGGGATAAAAGCACCAGTCTACATGAAAGGTAGCATAGGGATAAAAGCACCACTCTTTATGAAAGTGAGTATATGGATAAAATCACCAGTCTATGTGAAAGTGAGTATAAGGATAAAAGTACCAGTATATGAAATGAATATAAGGATAAAAGCACCAGTCTATATGAAAGTGAGTATAAGGATAAAAGCAACAGTCTATACGAAAGTGAGTATAAGGATAAAAGCAACAGTCTATATGAAAGTGAGTATAAAGATAAAAGTGTCAGTCTATATGATAATGAGTATAAAGAGAAAAGCATCAGTCTATACAAAAGTGAGCATCAGGATAAAAGCACCAGTCTATACAAAAGTTACTGCAGGGATAAAAGCACTAGACTATACAAAAGTGAGAACAGGAATAAAAGCACCAGTCTACATGAAAGTGGGTATAAGGTCTAAAAGTACCAGCCTATATGAAAATGAGCATAAGGATAAAGCACCAGTCTATACAAAAATGAGTATAAAGAAAAAAGCACCAGTCTAGATGAAAATAAGTATAAGGATAAAGCACCAGTCTATATGAAAACGAGTATAGGAATAAAAGCACCAGTCTACAAAAAAGTGAGTATAGGGAAAAAAGCACCAGTCTAGATGAAAGTAAGTATAAGGATAAAGCACTGGCATATATGAAAGTTAACATCAGGATAAATGCAGCAGTCTTGAGGAAAGTGAGTATAAGGATAAAGGCACAGGTCTAGATGAAAGTGAGTGTAAGTATAAAAGCACCAGTGTATATGAAAATGAGTATAAGGATAAAGGCACCAGTCTACATAAAGCGAGTATAAAGATAATAGAACCGGTCTATATGAAAGTGAGTATAAGGATAAAAGGACCAGTCTATAAAAAAGAGAGTATAGGGATGAAAGCACCAATCTACATGATAGGGAGTATAAGGATAAAAGAACCAATCTCTATGAAAGTGAGTATAAGGATAAAAGCACCACCTATATGAAAGCAAATATAAGGATAAAAGCACAAGTCTGTATGAAAGTGAGTATAAAGATAAAAGCACCAGTCTTTACAAAAGTGAGTATAAGGATAAAAGCACCAGTCTATATGAAAGTGAGTATAAGGATAAAAGCACCAGTCTATATGAAAGTGAGTATAAGGATAAAAGTACCAGTCTATATGAAAATGAATATAAGGATAAAAGCACCAATCTATGGAAAAGTGAGTATAAGGATAAAAGCAACAGTCTATATGAAAGTGAGTATAAGGATAAAAGCACCAGTCTATATGAAAGTTATAATAGGTATAAAAGCACCAGTCTATACAAAAGTGAACATAAAGATAAAAGCACCTGTCTATATGAAAGTTAGTACAAGGATAAAAGCACCAGTCTATACGAAAGTGACAATCAGGATTAAAAAAACAGTCTATATGAAACTGAGTATAAGGATAAAAGCCCCAGTCCATACCAAAGTGAGTATATGGATAAAAGCAACAGTCTATAAAAAAGTGAGAATAGAGATAAAACACCAGTATATACAAAAGTGAGTATTTGGATAAAAGTATCACTCTATATGACAGTGAGTATAGGGATAAAAGCACCAGTCTATATGAAACTGAGTATAGGGATAAAAGCACCATTCTATACAAAAGAGAGTATGTAGATAAAAAGACTGGTCTACATGAAAACGTGTATAAAGATAAAAGCACCAGTCTATATGAAAGTGAGTATAGGGATAGAAACACCATGTATATGAAAGCAAGTATTTATTTACATACTTATTCAGTCTCTTTAGAATGTACAATGCATTTTTGAACTTTGTTTATCTTGTATTGCTAACTACTTTTATTCTGATCCTGTAAAACTTGTAATTCTGTTTTTTTACTCGTATTTCTTGTGACTGTGGAGATTTTCTCCCTGGCCTCCTCTGAAAAAGGGCTTTAGCTCAGTCGGACTAACTCAGTCAACAAATGTCAAATAAATAAATAAATACATAAGGATAAAATCACCAATCTATATGGAAGTGAGTATAAGGATAAAAGCACCAGTCTATAAGAAAGTGAGTAAAAGGACAAAAACACCAGTCTACATCAAAGCAAGTATAGGGATAAAATCACCAGTCTATGTGAAAGTTACAATCAGGATTAAAAAAACAGTCTATATGAAACTGAGTATAAGGATAAAAGCCCCAGTCCTTACCAAAGTGAGCATATGGATAAAAGCAACAGCCTATAAAAAAGTGAGAATAGAGATAAAAAAAAGTATATACAAAAGTGAGTATTTGGAAAAAAGTATCACTCTATATGACAGTGAGTATAGGGATAAAAGCACCAGTCTATATGAAAGTGAGTATAAGGATAAAAGTACCAGTCTATATGAAAATGAATATAAGGATAAAAGCACCATTCTATACAAAAGAGAGTATATGGATAAAAAAACTGGTCTACATGAAAACGAGTATAAGGATAAAAGCACCAGTCTATATGACAGTGAGTATAGGGATAAAAGCACCATGTATATGAAAGCAAGAATTTATTTACATACTTATTCAGTCTCTTTTTGAATGTACAATGCATTTTTGAACTTTACTTGTTTATCTTATATTGCTAACTACTTTTATTTTGATCCTGTAAAACTTGTAATTCTGTATTTTTTACTCATATTTCTTGTGACTGTAGAGCTTTTCTCCCTGGCCTCTGCTGAAAAAGGGCTTTAGCTCAGTCGGACTAACTCAGTCAACAAATGTCAAATAAATAAATAAATACATAAGAGTAAAAGCACCAGTCTATATGGAAGTGAGTATAAGGATAAAAGCACCAGTCTACATGAAATTGAGTATAAGGCTAAAAGCACCACTCTACATCAAAGCAAGTGTAGGGAAAAAAGCACCAGTCTATACGAAAGTGAGTATAAGGATAAAAGCACAAGTATACATGAAAGTTAGCATGGGGACAAATGCATGACTCTATATGAAAGTGAGTATAGGGATAAAAACAGCAGTGTAGATGAAAGTAAGTATTAGGATAACACACAGACTGTGGTGGTGGTGCTGCGGTAGTGTTGTCGCCTCACAGTAAGACGTTGTCCTGTTCGATTCTCAGCTAGAGCGTCTTCTGTGTGGAGACATGCATGAATGGGCATACCTTCGTTGAAGGTTGTGCATCAGGGCCGGCAACTCGGCACATAAAAATCTACTGCCAATCATTAGTGGACCGGAGTTCCGCTGTGGTGACCCCTAACCTGGAAAAGCCGAAAGACACAAAAAAAACAGTGTATATGAAAACCAGTATAGGGATAAAAGCACCAGTCTTTACAAAAGTGAGGATAAGGATAAAAGCACCAGTCTACATGAAAGTTAGCATAGAGATAAAGGTACCAGTCTATATGAAAATGAATATAAGGATAAAAGCACCAGTCTATAAGAAAATGAGTATAAGGATAAAAGCACCAGTCTACATGAAATTGAGTATAGGGATAAAAGCACCAGTCTACATGAAAGGGAGTATGGGGATAAAAGCACCAGTCTATACGAAAGTGAGTATAGGGATAAAAGCACCAGTCTATGCAAAGGTGAATATAAGGATAAAAGTACCAGTATATGAAATGAATACAAGGATAAAAACACCAGTCTATACAAAAGTGAGTATAAGGATAAAAGCAACAGTCTACATGAAAGTGAGTATAGGGATAAAAGCATCAGTCTATACAAAAATGAGCATCAGGATAAAAGCACCAGTCTATATGAAAGTTACTGGAGGGATAAAAGCACTAGACTATACAAAAGTGAGTACAAGCACCAGTCTATGTGAAAGTGGGTATAAGGTCTAAAAGTACCAGCCTATATGAAGATGGGTGTAAGGATAAAGCACCAGTCTATACAAAAGTGAGTATAAAGAAAAAAGCACCAGTCTAGATGAAAATAAGTTTAAGGATAAAGCATCAATCTATTTGAAAATGAGTATAGGAATAAAAGCACCAGTCTACAAAAAGTGAATATAGGGAAAAAAGCACCAGTCTAGATGAAAGTAAGTATAAGGATAAAGCACTGGTCTATATGAAAGTTAACATCAGGATAAATGCACCAGTCTTGAGAAAAGTGAGTATAAGCATAAAGGCACAGATCTAGATGAAAGTGTAAGGATAAAAGCACCAGTGTATATGAAAATGAGTATAAGGATAAAGGCACCAGTCTATACGAAAGCGAGTATAGGGATGAAAGCACCAGTCTACATGAAAGGGAGTATAAGGATAAAAGAACCAATCTATATAAAAGTAAGTATAGGGAAAAAAGCAATACCTATATGAAAGTAAGTATAAGGATAAAAGCACCAGTCTATATGAAAGTGAGTAAAAGAATAAAAGCACAAGTCTACAAAAAAGTGAGTATAGGAAAAAAAGCACCAGTCTAGATGAAAGTAAGTATAAGGATAAAACACTGGTCTATATCAAAGTTATAATAGGTATAAAAGCACCAGTCTATACAAAAGTGAACATAAAGATAAAAGTACTAGTCTATGTGAAAGTTAGTACAAGATTAAAAGTGCCAGTCTATATGAAAGTGACAATCAGGATTAAAAAAACAGTCTATATGAAACTGAGTATAGGGATAAAAGCACCAGTCCATATGAAAGTGAGTATAAGGATAAAAGCAACAGGTTGTACAAAAGTGAGTATAAGGATAAAAGCATTAGTGTATACCAAAGTGAGTGTACTGATAAAAGCAACAGTCTATACAAAACTGAGTATAAGGATAAAAGCAATAGTCAGTATTAAAGTGAATATAAGGATAAAAGCACCAGTCTATATAGATGTGAGTATAGGGAATAAAAGCACCAGTCCATACCAAAGTGAGTATATGGATAAAAGCAACAGTCTATACAAAAGTGAGTATAAAGATAAAACACCAGTATATACGAAAGTGAATATTGGGATAAAAGTGCCAGTCTATATGACAGTGAGTATAGGATAAAAGCACTAGTCTACATGAAAGTGAGTATAGGGATAAAAGCACCAGTCTATACGAAAGTAAGTATAAGTATAAGTACAAGTCTACATGAAACTGAGTATAAGTATAAAGGCACCAGTTTATATGAAAGTGAGCATGGTGATAAAAGCACCAGTCTATATGAAAGTGAGTATAGGGATAAAAGCACCAGTCTATATGAAAGTGAGTATAGGGATAAAAGCACCAGTCTATATGAAAGTGAGTATAGGGATAAAAACACCAGTCTTCATGAAAGTGAGTATAGGGATAAAAACACCAGTCTATACGAAAGAGAGTATAGGGATAAAAGCACCAGTCTACATGAAAGTTAACAAAGGGATAAAAGTACCATTCTTTACGAAAGTGAGTATAGGGATAAAACCACCAGTGTATACAAAAGTGAGTATAAGGATAAAAGTACCAGTCTATATGAAAATGAATATAAGGATAAAAGCACCAAGCTATGGAAAAGTGAGTATAAGGATAAAAGCACCAGTCTATATGAAAGTGAGTATAAGGATAAAAGCACCAGTCTATATGACAGTGAGTATAGGGATAAAAGCACCAGTCTACATGAAAGTGAGTATAGGGATAAAAGCACCAGTCTATACGAGAGTATAGGGGTAAAAGCACCAGTCTAAATGAAAGTTAACAAAGGGATAAAAGTACCATTCTTTATGAAAGTGAGTATAGGGATAAAAGCACCAGTCTATACAAAAGTGAGTATAAGGATAAAAGTACCAGTCTATATGAAAATGAATATAAGGATAAAAGCACCAATCTATGGGAAAGTGAGTATAAGAATAAAAACAACAGTCTATATGAAAGTGAGTATAATGATAAAAGTGCCAGTCTATATGATAGTGAGTATAGGGATAAAAGCACCACCTGTATAAAAGCAAGTATAAGGATAAAAGCACTAGTCTATATTAAAGTGAGTATAAGCATAAAAGCACTAGTCTATATGAAAGTGAGTATAAGGATAAAAGCACCAGTCTATATGAAAGTGAGTATAAGGATAAAAGCACCAGTCTATATGAAAGTTATAGATTCATAGGTTCATAGATTAGTACTAGGCTAACTGCCCTTGTGAGCCATTTGAAGCCTAGCCAATTATCCCCTGTGAGATTCAAACCCTGAACCTTGTGTTTGTAAGGCAAAAACCTTAACCATTAGGCCACTCTCCCAACAATAAGAAGGGAAACACAGGCTCTGATGAGATTTGAACTCATGGCTCCTGGTTTACTAGACCAGTGCTCTGAGCTACAGAGCCACTAGGCTAGGTATAAAAGCATCAGTCTATACATAAGTGAACATAAGGATAAAAGCACCTGTGTATATGAAAGTTAGTACAAGGATAAAAGCACAAGTCTATAGGAAAGTGACAATAAGGATTAAAAAACAGTCTATATGAAACTGAGTATAAGGATAAAAGCACCAGTCTATATACATGTGAGTATAAGGAAAAAAAAGCATCAGTCCGAACCAAAGTGAGTATAAGGACAAAAGCAACAGTCTATATAAAAGTGAGTATAGAGATAAAAAACAGTATATACAAAAGTGAGTACTGCAATAAAAGTACCAGTCTATAAGAAAGTTATAATAGGTATAAAAGCACCAGTCTATACAAAAGTCAAACCAGTCTACATGAAAGTTAGTATAGGGATAAAAGCACCAGCCTGTATGAAAGTGAGTATAGGGATAAACGCACCAGTATACATGAAAGTTAGCATTGGGATAAAAGTACCAGTCTATACAAAAGTGAACATAAAGATAAAAGTACTTGTCTATGTGGAAGTTAGTACAAGATTAAAAGCACCATTCTATATGAAAGTGACAATCAGGATTAAAAAACAGTCTATAGGAAACTGAGTATAGGGATAAAACAGCCAGTCCATATGAAAGTGATTATAAAGATAAAAGCAACAGGTTATACAAAAGTGAGTATAAGGATAAAAGCACCAGTCTATACAAAAGTGAGTATAGGGATAAAAGCAACAGTCTATACAAAAGTGAGTATAAGGATAAAAGCACCAGTCAATACAAAAGTGAATATATGGATAAAAGCAGCAGTCTATACAAAAAGGATAAAAGGACCAGTCTATATGAAAGTGAGTATAAGGATAAAAGCACCAGTCTATATAAAAGTTATAACAGGTATAAAAACACCAGTCTATACAAAAGTGAATATAAGGATAAAAGCACCTGTCTATATTAAAGTTAGTACAAGAATAAAGTCTATACGAAAGTGACAATGAGGATTAAAACACCAGTCTATATGAAACTGAATATAAGGATAAAAGCACCAGTCTATATAGATGTGAGTATGGGGAATAAAAGCACCAGTCCATGCCAAAGTGAGTATATGGATAAAAGCAACAGTCTATACAAAAGTGAGTATAAAGATAAAACACCAGTATATAGGAAAGTGAGTATTGGGATAAAAGTGCCAGTCTTTATGACAGTGAGTATAGGGATAAAAGCACTAGTCTACATGAAAGTGAGTATAGGGATAAAAGCACCAGTCTATACGAAAGTAAGTATAAGGATAAAACTACCAGTCTACACGAAACTGAGTATAAGGATAAAAGCACCAGTCTACATGAAAGTGAGCATGGGGATAAAAGCATCAGTCTATATGAAAGTGAGTATAGGGATAAAAGCACCCACCTACATGAAAGTGAGCATGGGGATAAAAGCACCAGTGTATATGAAAGTGAGTATTGGGATAAAACCACCAGTCTACATGAAAGTTAACAAAGGGATAAAAGTAACATCCTTTACGAAAGTGAGTATAGGGATAAAACCACCAGTGTATATGAAAGTGAGTATAATGATAAAAGCACCAGTCTATATGATAGTGAGTATAGGGATAAAAGCACCGACTGCATGAAAGCAAGTATAAGGATAAAAGCACTAGTCTATATGAAAGTGAGTATAACGATAAAAGCACCAGTCTATATGAAAGTTATAATAGGTATAAAAGCACCAGTCTATACAAAAGTGAACATAAAGATAAAAGTACCTGTCTATGTGCAAGTTAGAACAAGATAAAAAGCGCCAGTCTATACGAAAGTGACAATCAGGATTAAAAAAACAGTCTATATGAAACTGAGTATAGGGATAAAAGCACCAGTCCATATGAAAGTGAGTATAAGGATAAAAGCAACAGGTTATAGAAAAGTGAGTATAAGGATAAAAGTGCCAGTCTATACAAAAGTGAGTATACGGATAAAAGCAACAGTCTATAGAAAAGTGAGTATAAGGATAAAAGCACCAGTCTATATGAAAGTGAGTATAAGGATAAAAGCACCTTTCTATATGAAAGCTAGTGCAAGAATAAAATCACCGGTCTATACAAAAGTGACTATGAGGATTAAAACACCAATCTATATGAAAGTGAGTATAAGGATAAAAGCATCAGTCTACATAAAAGTGAGTATAGGGAATAAAATCACCAGTCTATACCAAAGTGAGTATACAGATAAAAGCAACAGTCTATACAAAAGTGAGTATAAAGATAAACCATCAATATATAAGAAAGTGAGTATTTGGATAAAAGTGGCAGTATATATGACAGTGAGTATAGGGATAAAAGCACTAGTCTACATGAAATTGAGAATAGGGAAAAGCACTAGTCTATACTAAAGTGAGTATAAGGATAAAACAACCAGTATACACGAAACTGAGTATAAGTATAAAAGCAACATTCTACATGAAAGTGAGCATGGGGATAAAAGCACCAGTCTATATGAAAGTGAGTATAGGGATAAAAGCACCAGTCTATACAAAAGTGAGTATAGAGATAAAAGCACCAGTCTATATGAAAGTGAGTATAGGGATAAAAGCACCAGTCTACATGAAAGTGAGTATAGGGATAAAAGCACCAGTCTATACGAAAGTGAGTATAGGGAAATAAGTACCAGTCTAGATGAAAGTAAGCAGAAGGATAACGCACTAGTGTATATGAAAGTTAACATCAGGATAAATGCACCAGTCTATATGAAAGTGAGTATAGGGATAAAAGCACCAGTCTATACGAAAGTGAGTATAGGGAAAAAAAGCACCAGTCTAGATGAAAGTAAGTATAAGGATAAATCACTGGTGTATATGAAAGTTAACATCAGGGTAAAAGCACCAGTCTATACGAACATGAGTATAGGGATAAAAGCACCAGTCTACATGAAAGGTAGCATAGGGATGACCAGCATATAAAATGAGTATAAGGATAAAAACACCAGTCTATATGAAAATGAATATAAGGATAAAAGCACCAGTCTATATGAAAGTGAGTATAAGGATAACAGCAACAGTCTATATGAAAGTGAGTATAAGGATAAATGTGTCAGTATATATGATAATGAGTATAAAGAGAAAAGCATCAGTCTATAAGAAAGTGAGCATAAGGATAAAAGCACCAGTCTATACGAAAGTTACTACAGGGATAAAAGCACTAGTCTATTCAAAAGTGAGTACAAGGATAAAAGTACCAGTCTATATGAAAGTGGGTATAAGGTCTAAAAGTACCAGCCTATATGAAAATGAGCATAAGGATAAAGCACCAGTCTATACAAAAGTGAGTATAAAGAAAAAAGCACCAGTCTAGATGAAAATAAGTATAAGGATAAAGTACCAATCTATATGAAAACGAGTATAGGAATGAAAGCACCAGTCTACAAAAAAGTGAATGTAGAGAAAAAAGCTCCAGTCTAGATGAAGGTAAGTATAAGGATAAAGTACTGGCATATATGAAAGTTAACATCAGGATAAAAGCACCAGTCTTGAGGAAAGTGAGTATAAGGATAAAGGCACAAGTCTAGATGAAAGTGAGTGTAAGGATAAAAGCACCAGTGTATATGAAAATGAGTATAAGAATAAAGGCACGAGTCTATATAAAGTGAGTATAAAGATAATAGCAGCAGTCTATATGAAAGTGAGTATAAGGATAAAAGGACCAGTCTGTACGAAACAGAGTACAGGGATGAAAGCACCAGTCTACATGATAGGGGGTATAAGGATAAAAGAACCAATCTCTATGAAAGTAAGTATAGGGATAAAAGCACCACCTATATGAAAGCAAGTTTAAGGATAAAAGCACCAGTCTATATGAAAGTGAGTATAAGAATAAAAGCACAGGTCTACAAAAAAGTGAGTATAGGGAAAAAAGCAGACGTTTAGATGAAAGTAAGTATAAGGATGAAGCACTGGTCTATATCAAAGTTACCATCAAGATAAAAGCACCAGTCTAAAGGAAAATGAGTATAAGGATAAAAGCACCAGTCTATATGAAAGAGTGTATAAGGATAAACGTACCAGTCTACATGACAATGAATATAAGGATAAAAGCACCAATCTAAGGGAAAGTGAGTATAACAATAACAACAACAGTCTATATCAAAGTGAGTATAATGATAAAAAAGCCAGTCTATGTGATAGTGAGTAGAGAGATAAAAGCACCACCTGTATGAAAGCAAGTATAAGGATAAAAGCACCAGTCCATATGAAAGTGAGTATAAGGATAAAAGCAACAGGTTATACGAAAGTGAGTATAAGGATAAAAGCACCAGTCTATACAAAAGTGAGTATAAGGATAAAAGCAATTGTCAATATTAAAGTGAGTATAAGGACATTCAAAAAGAAACTGTATAAGTATGTAAATAAATACTTGATTTCATATATATGGTGGTTTTATCCCTATACTCACTGTCATAAGTATTTACTTAGAATACTGGTCAAGGTTCTTGCCTCCCCCATAGTGCCTTGTTTAGGCAAGGCTCAAAAGACAAACCCACTGCCATAAATAGCACAAGTAAGAAAAAACTGAGGGAAATGCTACTCAATGCCAGAAGCCTAAACCTCAAAATGCCTGCACTTGAGGCACTCCTCAGTATGGAGAAAATCGATATATGTGCAGTAACAGAAACCTGTTTAAGGCTCCAGAAAGCACCCTACCACTACTAGGCTACAACGCATACCATACATTTCGGCCACAAAACATGGACAGAAATACAAAAGGTGGGGGCGTATCCTTATTCATCAATAATACCCACACCTCCAGGTTAGTGGCACAGCACGATGTTTCAGAGATCATCCACCTGCAATTAACAATGGGCAAAACTGCAATTCAAATTGTAGCTTGCTACAGATCACCCACCATGTCCCAGGACCCCCATTCTGAGTTTCTGGAAACACTGGGAAAAATAAAGGTCCTACCAAACACCATGATATTGGGTGATTTCAACTACCCAAACTTTAACTGGGAGAACTACTCAAGTACTAACTCCCTTGCCCAACATTTCCTAGAATTTATAAACTCAAATGCCCTGGATTAACTGGTCAACACCCCTACCAAAGGTGACAACATATTGGACCTGGTCATCACCAACTTGGGCGATCGGTGTTCCACACTGGTGGTCAACCCCTTGCTGGTTAGATCTGACCATAAACTAATCACTCTGGATACCCACATTCCGCCCCCACCCCCGGTCAAGGAAACCACCATGAAAAACTTTTCAAAAGCAAACTTCATGTTACTTAAGACAGAGGTGGAAAGTTTCAAAGACCCCATGCTAAAGGATAATGCTGCCCAAGCTGCTAAATCCTTTACTAATGCACTCTACAGGCACCTACAAGAATGCATAGATTGTGCTATCCCAAGCAAAAACAAGACTCACTCCTCCAAGAAAAAGAAATAAATCTGGTGGACCCCTGCCATAAACAAGCTATACAATAGAAGGAGGAAACTAGTACAGAAAAGAGTAAAATCCCAAGAAGGGAAGACATCCATGATCAGTATCAGCAAGAAACTATGATCGCTCATAAAATCATCCAAGGCTAGCTTTGAAAGAAAAATCGCCAAGGACTCCAAAGATAACCACAAGGCATTCTTTAGTTATGTCAAGAATCTAAGTGGCAATTCTCAGATCTGCTCGGAGTTAGTGCAGAATGACACAAAATACACTGAACTGACTGATATCGCCAACATCCTGGCAGACAGGTTCAGTGCAAACTTCACCCCCCCTCTCACCCCCAAAAGGTCCCATAACCATACCAGAAGAATGTAGTACCCCTGAAATCACAGACACTCAGGTTAAAACAGCCCTCTCCAAAGCCAAAAACACAGCATCAATGGGACCGGACGGTGTCTCAGGCTGCGTCCTACACAAGCTCAAAGATGAACTAACCCCTCACCTAAACACACTGTTTAAACTCAGCCTTTCCACAGGCTATGTGCCCGTAGTGTGGTGCACAGCAATGGTTATTCCACTCCACAAAGGTGGAACCATAACAGACCCCAGGAACTAACTCCCTATAAGCCTGACTAGCTTGGTCTGCAAGGCTATGGAGCGCATCATCATGGATCTCATTAACAGAGACATTGGGAACCTCCAAACACTGGACCCTACCCAGTTCAGCTTTGTTAAGGGCAGACCATGCCTCCTAAACCTGGTGGACTTCTTTGAGACAGTTACCAAGGTTACAGATGAGGGAAAGGTTGTCCACACAGTCTGCCTAGATCTCGCAAAGGCCTTCAACACCATTCCCCATTTTGGTATTATAGACAAGCTCACCAGCTTGAACATAAACCCCTACATCATGAGATGGGTTGCTAACTGGCTCACAGACAGAACCCACATGGTAAGAGTTGTGGGAGCTAGGTCTGACTCTACACCAGTTACAAGTGGCATTCCCCAGGGCTCAGTACTAGGACCCCTCCTGTTCAGCATATACTTCTCAGAGGTATATGCAAGCACTGGAGGACTATGGCTGACCAAGTCAGCAAATGACTGCAAACTAGGGGCTATAATTGACTCTCCGGCTGACACAGACATCCTCAAAAAGGGTCTCACTGAGACAGATACCTGGTGTCAAAACCATGGCCTCTAACTAAATTCCAAAAAGTGCATAGTCATCCCCTTTGGAAAAAACAAAGTACCCACAAACTACCACACAGTTGGTAGTCCTCTAAATATGGAAGACGTAATAAGGGATCTGGACACCCAAGTAGACAGTAATCTCTCCTTTGATAATCACATTGCCAAACTGGTTAGAAAAGCCTTCAATGTGGTCCAACTAATCACAAAATGGTTTGCATCCAGTTCAAAAGAGGTCATTGTGCCCCTCTACTCATTACTCATCAGACCCATCATAGAGTATAATGCCCCATTTGGGATGCATCTTACACGACACCTGCAACAGCTGGAAAGACCACAGAAGTACCTCACGAAGAGGTTCACTGGCCTCAAACAGATACCCTATGTAGCTCGACTGAAGAAACTCCAGCTGTACTTGGCTGCATACCGCCTACTCAGAGGTGATCTCTGCCTGACATAAAAGGCCATGTGCAACCCAGAATTGATGGACATGCTCCACGTGAAGAAAACCATATCCCCTCAAACTACACGCGCTAGGGATCTAAACCTCACAATGACAATAAATAGGACATGCTGGAGGGATAGATTCCTATCCCAGAGACTTCCCATGCTTTGGAACAAGATTCCAATCTACATCAAGCAGAGCTCCACACTAATACTCTTCAGGAGAAACCTTGACGAGTTAATGGGAAACAGAAAGTTTACCCCAGGGATCACTTCAATGGCACTCCTGAACAAAGGCACAGGGAACTAATCTAAGGGGGCGGTGAAAGCCAACACATTTTGGCTAGGCTTATAAATGCCTTGGGGTAGATAGCCTAGTACTTACCTATGAACCAATGAACCTATAAGGATAAAAGCACCAGTCTATATGAAAGTGAGTATAAGGATAAAAGCACCAGTCTATATGAAAGATATAATAGGTATAAAAGCACCAGTCTTTACAAAAGTGAATATAAGGATAAAAGTACCTGTCTATATGAAAGTTACTACAAGAAAAAGTCGATAAGAAAGTGACAATGAGGATTAAAACACCAGTCTATATGAAACTGAGAATAAGGATAAAAGCACCTGTCTATATAGATGTGAGCATATGGAATAAAAGCACCAGTCCATATCAAAGTGATACGGATAAAAGCAACACTCTATACAAAAGTGAATATAAAGATAAAACACCAGTATATACGAAAGTGAGTACTGGGATAAAAGTGCCAGTCTATATGACAGTGAGTATAGGGATAAAAGCACTAGTCTACATGAAAGTGAGAATAGGGATAAAAGCACCAGTCTATATGAAAGTGAGTGTAAGGATAAAAGAACCAATCTATATGAAAGATATAATAGGTATAAAAGCACCAGACTATACAAAAGTGAATATAAGGATAAAAGTACCTTTCTATATGAAAGTTACTACAAGAAAAAAGTCAATAAGAAAGTGACAATGAGGATTAAAACACCAGTCTATATGAAACTGAGGATAAGGATAAAAGCACCAGTCTATATAGAGGTGAGTATAGGGAATAAAAGCACCTGTCCATACCAAAGTGAGTACGGATAAAAGCACCAGTGAAATATATAATAACAGTT